>NC_138191.1:83749108-83817492 GCF_964194105.1 Spermophilus citellus | reverse complement strand
AGATCCACAGAATTTCAGCGAATCATAACAGAGTCACTGTCTCAAGCCATTAAATTTTGGAATGTTTTGTTATGTAGCAATAAATATCTGAAACAAGAAGTTAGAAGCTTGCCCCGGGTCATCAAACTTTTAAGTAGCAGAGCCAGGACTTGGGGCCAGGTCTTCGTTGACCACACTGACCATGCTCTGAAGAGCTGCATGACCAGCCTATAAATCCTTAAACATACAGATATTATTATAAGAGATCTACTAAATCACAGAATGTGAGAACTGAGGGAGGGGTAAGGATGGACAGAAGAGGCACAGCAAGGGTGCAGACAGGCTTCTTCCAGGAACTTGAGGTGGGGGGACAACTTTTACCCATGATTTTATTGAGGATATTTGATGCAATTTTCTAGGAACTCTGAGGGACTCAGAATCGAATGCAACAGGGCACTTGATCTCAGGACAGCATCTTAATTAGGAGAAGAAAAGTGCATAAAAATAACACCATAATGGGCTGGGGGTGTAGTTCAGTGGTAGAGCACTTCCCTAAATGTGTGAGGCACTGGGTTCCAACCTCAGCACCACATAAAGATAAGTAAATAAAAATAACACCATAATACAAAGTGCACAACCACTATAAAAGATCGTTGGGTGGTTCCCCAAAATGTTAAAAATAGAACTATCATGTGATCCAGCAATTCTACTTGGAGAAAACAAAACTGCTGACACAGATATTTGTAGGCCCATCTCATTGCAGCACTCTTCACAATAGAGTGACAAGCAAAATGTGTAACAGCACTCAGCCTTTAAAGGAAAGGAAGTTTCGATATTTGCTACAACTTGAGTGAACCATGAGGGCATTATGCCAAGTGGAATAAGCCAGTCACAGAAGAACAAAGAACTGCGATGCCTCTCCTGTAACCAGGGACTGAAGGGCAGGAGGCAGAGAAGGTGATTGTGCAGAGGCACAGAGTTTGCTTGAGATGACAAAAGAGTTCTGAAAGTGGTTAGTGTTGCACATCCATGTTTGTGTGTATTTAATGCCACCAAACTAACCATAAGCTTAAAAATAGTTAAAATGGACAGGGGAGTGAAGGATCAAATGTGTAGGAGGAAACTTGCAGAGGTGATGGACATGTTGTTCTGATTGTTGTGATAGTTCTGTGGGAGCATACATATGCAAAAGCATATTAAAATGTGCACTTTCAAAAAATATTTAAAATGATAAATTTTATGGGATGCATTTTGGTGCATTATAATTATACATAATAGTGGGATTCATTATGCCATATTTATACATATACATAACATTTTGACCAATGTTATTCCCCAGCATCTTCTCTTTCCCTCTCCTCCTCCCTCTCCTTGATCCACTTACTCTACAGATTTCCCTTTTATCATTATCATTATTATTTAGTTAGTGCATTATAATTTTGTATATATACTATATATATGCAAGATTCATTGTAGTATGTTCATACATAGGCATAGCATATTTAGTAGATTTCATATGTGGTATATATGTTTTACTACAATAAAAAAGAAATGAACTAACATTAAGAAAAAAAAACCATCAAAACCAACAACACTACACAAGGCAGAGATATGAAGGGAATGAAGCCTGGCAGGGAGCAATATTGAGGGTGCACTGAGGCCTAGGCCCTGATGGGGCTCCTTCTGGCCCTCATATCATGCAGTCTTCCTGACAGCCCAGGAAGGGGAGCAGTATCACCCAGGGGATACAGGGAGGTAAGTTTATGGATTTAATTGCCCACACACTAATCATATTCAATTACAAATTGCTTTAAAATTTTCAGATAAAGTCAACTGTGACAAATCCAGAATGAGTATTTAAAGAAATCTAGAGATATTAAGGAGTGGCAGGGAGGGGGTTGGTGCTGGGTTAACAATGTTTGAAAATTAACTCCATAGAGGAAAATAATGTCCCTGAACAAAATTTCTTTTAAACCTTGGTCATTTTAGAAATGATAAACATTTAAACATTTTAAAACTATGAATTTAAAGAAAAAAATAAAGCTATGCATAATTTCACCCCACTATCTCATTCTTAATATTTTAGTTCATATTTTTCTAGCCTTTCTTCTCTGTATACATAAATCCGTATTTTTCCCACTGGAAAACATATACCATGTATATTTTATATCCTATTTTTTCATAAATCTTAATATATAAAGAAAATATTTTCTTATATCATTAAATATCCTTTAAAACTTGATTTGTAATGATTTGCCTTATATGGATGGGCCCAGATTTTACCAAACATTTCTTATTTAACATTTAGAGATTTCTTTTTCTCTTTTAAATAACATTGCAATGACTGCCAGTGTACACAAACCTTTGACCATATCTCTGATTATTTCCTTGGAATAGATTCCTAGAATTATATGAAATGTTTTAATGCCACTGTCAGAGACATTTAAAAAAAAAAAAAGGTCTATAGAGGCCTTGATTCTGAACCAGAATGGCAAGTATATTATTGTATGTGGACATGTACCTTTGGGTTGTGCTCTTAAAAATTATTTCTGTCTCTTGTGGCCTCCAATACTTCAGATAAAGAAACACATAACTTATTTATAGTTCAGCCAAGTAAATAATTTATCTATATTTCAGACCAATAAATCATCATGCACTGTTTTATCTCAGCACCTCGCATTGCCTGGCTCTTAGCTAGTTCAATAAGTATTTGGTGCATGGATGTCTATGCAATGAAATCTTTCAAAAATAAAGTGACTTTCAACTTAGTGACCTACGGCTGAAAATGTGAGACTCTGATGAGTTCCCACCACTGGGCACTACACAAGCCCAGATGGCTGCATGTACATCTTCTGCACAGCAGTGGCAAGCACCACTATAATGATTGCAAGCTGGGGAATAATCTCAGGGGTCAGAGCAAAGCTTGTTTGGTGTCTAACACAACTGCTCTGAGCCAGGGGAGTGCTGAGCCTGTTAGGCAGCAGTGTGGGTGGCTGTCCTTCCTTGGCCTTCCTCCAGTTGTGCTCACACGGCCTAATTTGCTGTTGTCTGTTTTGTGTCAGTAGAGCCCTGGGGAGAGCAAGAATCTGCCCAGAAGTGTAAAACCACCCATTCTATGAAAGGAGCATCTTCAAAACGAGCACATTCAATGAGCTGACTGGAGATCTCAAAGAGAATACCCAGATAGGGCAAAATATGAAAATAAAATAAAATAAAAGGCGGGGGACATCTGATTGGGCATCCTAAATCATTCACTTTCTTCCATCAAAAGAGCTCCTTTTTCTGTAATTTGCTGCCTTCACAGACCCTGGCCCAGGTGCTCTTCTTTCCTCAGAGTTTGCAAAGCTCACTTCTGGGGAAAAGGTCCTGTCCTTTTGAACGTGAATGTGATGGGTGAATGTGATCAGGAAACAAAGTATATCACGAGGAATGATGGAAAGAGAGGGCATGGAGATCAAGGGACGCTGAGACCCAGTCTTAAGTCTTTATGAGTGACCTTGGTCAAGTCACTGAGCTCATGTATTCATCCAACTAACATTTGAATGTTCATGATATACTAGAGCAGTACCATTCAAGAGAAGTAAAAGGCAAGCCTCACCTGCAATTTAGAATTCTCTAATAGCCAACTTTAAAAAGATGGTAAAAGAAACTGTTGTAGGGACAGACAAGGCAAGGCACCGAAGATAGCAAGAAATAGTTTTATTTGGCTGCAGCCAGATTCAGAGGACACAACTTTTGCTGTAATCAATTAATCCCCTGAACCCTGAGTTCAGGTAGTTTCAGAACTTTATACCCAGCATGTAAGGGGGAAGGGCTCAGAAGTTCACAGTCTGCAGAAGTTCACATAAAAGCAGCTTTTTCTTTCACTGTTCTGGGCAAATTAACCCTTCAAGAACAACTCTTGAGAAGGGGAGAGCTTCTTCTCCCCTTTCTTTCCTCCCCCTGCCAGCTGTTACCATGAAGCCCAATTGGTAACTTCTCTTATCTTAAAAATATAGACATCTCTGTGAAGCCCAGCTCAAGGCCAGAGGACTTGTTTGCACATTTCTACAAACTACTATACTGGATACATTTGTGAAAAACTAGTAAGGGGGTGTCTAGCACCTAGAGTGCTGATCTCTTCCCGGCCAGTGGCCAAGTAAGATAGGGCAACATGAAAATAGTCAGTTTATCTACATTGAACTCTTTTGCATAGACTCTTTCGCTGAGTCTATGCAAAATCAGCCATGTTGAAGATTTCTGGAGAAGCCAAGTTAAGACTTTTCTGTGGAGAAAGGGAGTGCCACTACAAAACAGGTAAGATTATTTTTTAATAATATATTTTATTAACCCAATATGTTCAAAATTTTACCATTTCAACAGGTATTTAATATACAAATTCCTCAAGTCATTTTTTTAACATTCTCCTTTTCATACTGTCTTGAGAATTCAATATATATTTTATACTTTGAACATATCTGAATTCAGATAATACATTTTCACCAGAAATAGTGGAATTATATTTAGGCTTTGTAAAATTAATGGCTGAAAATAGATTCAAATACCTGAATTACTACAAGCATATTTAAAAGTTTTCCAATGACTGAATAAGATTTTAAAAATTCAGTTCTTCCATCTCATTAGCCACATTTCACGAGCTCAGTAGCCACATGTGGCTCATGACCACTATACTAGACTGCTCCCTTCTAGAGTTCAGGACAAAAACCCAGTTACACATTGAACCCTGTCCTTTAGTATTTTAATCCAGTAGAAAACTTGGGCAAAGAAACCAACAACTGCAACATAAGAAGTCTTCTTATTGAATGCAGCGAGGACTATAGGAGGTTTGTGAGTTAATTTTTAGCCAGTTCAGTGCATGAGAGGAGTCGTAAAAATGGTATCTACATAAACATTTTAAAATAAAGGTACATTCATTCACCAACTTATGGGGTATGACCAATGGGTTCTCTCTGAATAAGGGTGTACTGATTGGAATTTTGATTCGCCTTCCTTGCATAAGTCAGATTCACTATGCAGGAATAATAATTTTCAAGAAATAGAGAATGAACTCAGAGTTGTACCTGCAGGCCTCAATCAGGGGCCAGCTAGAGTCAGTAGAGGAGCCACACGGGAGGGGCCAATAGTGATGACAAAATGACAGATACCATTCACTGCCTGCTCAGCCACCATCCCCCTCCCTTCTCTGCCAAAGAGAACTCTGGTTTTATTCAAATAGAAATAGGATCCTTGACCATAAGGAAGCCAGTTGTGGTCTACTCAAGCCAGGGAAGAATTACAATTGACTTAAATCTCAGAAATTGGCTAGGAGTTGGCATATGACTCTGTTCTGGCCAGTGAGATATCAGGGTAAATCTGTTGGAGTGCTCTGGCAAAGACTTCCTTCCTAGAGCTCACAAGTAGAACATCTTTGACCTTTGTCCCTCTCTTTATGCACGGAATACAATTCTATGGGACGCTGTAGCTGCCATCTTGTGATCATGAGGAAATTAGCCCATGATACACAAATTATCTCACTGCAGATGGTGGAGTCAATTGAGTATTAGCCTGAGCTCCTGTTGACATACGTGGGCAGCTATAACGACTGTGGACTCCTTATGTGAGAAGAGTAAACATCATTAACAACTACTACTAATAATCACAATAGCTTGGTTAAGTTACTGCTAACCAAGCACCCCATTACTGGATGCTGAATGCATCCTAATCCTATATTCTTATTCAACAGGGCACAGAATGCACCAATCAGGTCTGTACCATGGTGAGGGAAACATCTGAAACACATCCTAATAACCCCACAACCCAAAGCTAGGTGTTTACCATTGCCTTCTTTTTCTTTTTGTACTGGGAATTGAACCCAGGGAATCTTAACCATTGAGCCACACCGCCAGCCCCTTTTTAAATATTTTATTTAGAAACAGACTTGCTGAGTTGCTTAGGGCCTCACTAAGCTGCTGAGGCTGGTTTTGAACTTGTGAACATCCTACCTCAGCCTCCTTAGCCATTGGGATTACAGGTGTGCCCCACTGTACCCCACTGCCAATGCTTTCTTATCTATCACTGGAGGTCATGAGAGAGAGCAAAGAAGCCCCTTGTTGATTTTAATTTGAGACAGCTATTCTACAGTTTGTCATTATAAGAACCCAGTAAATCACTAAGTGCAAGAATTGTCTTTTCATTTACAATCTTACCTACTTATCAGGGTCCCTTTGAGGCCTTCTTCTCCATGGACCCTCTGTGATCCAGCCAACCTGCAGAGATGCTGGCTCCTGAGGACCCACAGAACTGACTTAATTGATACTTAAACACATACTGTCTTGCAGCACCTTTTGTTTCTTTATCCCAACTTGTTACATGGGTAGCTATCTTGCACAGGCTCTATGGGCCTCTTCTCCCCTGGCATCTAGCACAGGGCAGGCACCAGGCTAATGTTAGGTCAGTGAAAGAATGGAACTGCAAATCCAGAGATTCTTACCCTTTTGATCCTGGAGTGGTATTTACCTTAAGTAGCATGTGAGCCAGTGATGCATTGATGTCTACGTTGCTATTACTGGATCACACAGACTCAAGTTCTACTGCTGTATTGGAAGCAAGATGTGCTCCAATTTCCTAAGACCTCTATCAATTTTGGCATCATGGTATTCTTAACCACTTGACTGATGCTCTAAGTCCCCCCATCACTACTATTGCTTTTTCCAATATTGCAAAGAACTTATTCTAAGTCTCTCTACACTCCTTTCTTAAAGATTCTCCCTCCTCACATTTCTGCCACCTAGAGACAAGCATACTTCAAATATTTCCCGGGAACTCTCTTCTACTTCCCCCTCCACCTCCCCATCTGGACAGCCTTGGAAGGTCTGGGCAGAGAGGGAAGGTCTGACCACAGTGCCTATGGTTGGTCAGTCCAAAAGGGGACCATCACAAGCGTGGGGTGTTCCGCCCGGGGCAGCCAAGAATCAAAACAGCCTAATTCCCTGGGGGAGTGCTGACGGTACAAACACAGGAAGCCAGGGGCCCACACCAGCTTCTAGAGGCAAACAGAAGGAATGGAAGGTCAGCAGCTTTGCAGAAGCTGGAACCAAGTGGAAGAAAACTGAACTGGAGGGTCCTGGCATTTCCAAGATAACCTTGGTAGGAGCTTTGTTTCCCACACCCTGTCCCCCTGGCACACACAGAAGGGAGAGCGAAAGGACACATCCTTGTACATCTTTTTTTCTCTCCACAGTCCTGCATCTTTTTCAGTTAACTTTGTCTGGTTATTCTATTTATTAAACAGGTAATTCCCTGGCCACCCTCTGAGGACTGGGCTGCCCCCAGTGACACCTGGCCATTTGCCCAGCTGCCTGCACATTTGCAAGTGAAGGACACCATCAGTTTGGATGCTTCAAGGTTCCAGAAGGATGGTGGCCTCCCTAGGTGGCCTGCCTGCTGGAGTGCCTCTAATACTCCTGCAAATGAAGGGAGGTTAAAGAGAGAGAGAGAGAGAGAGAGAGAGAGAGAGAGAGAGAGAGAGAAAAGCAATAAAGTGTGGACAGCAAAATGCTAGTGTAAGAGGCTGCTTAGAAAAACAAACAGATCTATATCTAGCCCTAGAGCAGCAGCAGTGTGCAGAGGGTGGTCAAAAGCCCAGTGAAGCAAGTAAAAGATAACAGACAGTAAGCAGCAGGCAGCAACTGACAGATTTCTCAGAGAAGGCGGGAGGTTGCCTAAGCAATTATCCAGGGATAAAGCTGAGACCCACTGAGAAATGAAAAGAGATGGAATGGTGCCAGCAAAGACGGAGGCTCGGGAGAGGGGGCATCAGCAGGAACAAGGAACAAAGCTTCATATTTGCCACAAGACACCAGATAAAGGAAGTTCCATATCAGTAAGACAGATTGGGTCATCTAGGGGGAAGAGAGGAGGGGGAAGGGAATGGCTGTTTCAGGACAATTGCTTTTAAAACTTCTGATTTTTTTTTTTTAACTCAGATGAGCTCAAAATGAGATCACTGGGGATGGCTGTTTCAGCCCACAGCTGCCATAGTAAAATAGGAAGGTCAAGAATTTCTGGAAGTGCAAAGTCACCCCACTGAGTCATTAAGGGGACTCCCAGAGGTCTTAAGCATCTGTTACTAGTGACCCCAGATTGGGCTCCTGGCTGCAGTGTCCCAGCAATGGTGCAGGCACAAAGAGAGGATTCTGGTTCCTGAGTGCAGCATAGAAGACTTGATCTGTAAGAGAAGTTTTGAGTGGTGAGGAAGATGGTGGGTCTGGTGCTAGAGAGGGCTCTTGGCAAGAGCGGGCCCACAGGAGCATTGTGATTGACTTGATGAGTGGAGCCTGTGGATGCCACAGCAATCCACCTTATTTTTAGCAGGGAACCTCTGCAAGCGCTGGGGTTTGCTTAGGTATGCAGTTCTCAGCACTTCTTTGGCATTTACCTCCCTCTCCTCCCTTGACCTTCTGCCACATCCTCTGGCCCATTTCCAAACCTGGATCATTTTCATGATCCACTTTTTTTCACCTTGTCCTGAAGACCCAAGCCCATCACATGACCCAACCCACCACCTATCTATTCTTCTGGGTCCTGGCAGACATCTGTGTAGCCTTCAAATTATTATTTTTTTTCTTTTGTCCTTTCTGACACACTTGTCACAAACTTTCTGAAGTGAAAATTCCCTGCCCCCCCTTTTTTTTAAATAAAAAGAAGTTCCTTCTACTTCTACCCCCTCTCCTCTAACACACACACTGACACCCAATCCTGACCGAGGACCATCGATTCTCCCATCATCTCCCAATTACCTTCTTCTTAACAGCTGCTGTGAATCTTCCCCCTTCCTTGGACACCAACCTGGTTTGCTCCTCCACTGTCCTCACACCCAACCCCACTCCTGACAGCGGATCGTAACACCTCGACTTAAGGAACTAGGTCATCGGACATCTTTTCCTTTTCACAGTCCTGGGCTTTTGCCTCCCTCTCCCTCACACTGGCTCCTCCTCAGCCTCGCACTGTGTGCAGTACATTTCCTCCATGTGTCCCCATTCCTGACCATTCCCTTTTCTCGCTTTCCTTTGCATGAAAAAAGTTTTTGGCGCTAACTGTGGTTCAGATCACCTGAAGAGCCTTAAACAGTTCTAGGTAGAGCCAAAAGAATTGAAAACAGGATCTCAAAGAGATGTTTGTGCACTGTATTCATAGTGGCATTATCCCAGTAATAACCAAAAGGTGGAAGCAACCCATGAGGGTCCATCAATAGATAAATGGATGAACTAAATATGGTATGTCCAAATGATGGAATATTATTCAGTCTTTAAAAGGAAGGAAATTGTGATACATTCTACAACATGGATAAAATGATATGAGACTGGGTAGACCTGTGGCTTTCTCTGCCATGTGGAATATGCCACAGTGTTTGGCGTATCTGGGGCCCTTGGGAACAGATCTTTTCTTCTCCCTTCCCATTAGGTTCTGGAAAATGAAGTGCTAAGAGAAGTGATGAAAATGACTCCTTAAAAAAGACCCTTCAAAATTCTCCTTATCCTCTCCCTTTCTCCTCCCCTCCCTTGGCATCCACAGAAGCTCCAGCTCTGGATGGATAAGCCACAGGTAGAAGGGTATCCTGACCAGGACTGGTCTTGCTGTGAGTGAAAAATAAACTTTTATTGGGTTAAAGCACTGAGAACTGGGGGGTTTCTGTTGCAGAGGCTGGCTTTCTCTGTCCACTCACTCATTCAACACTTTTTAAAATACTGATTGTGTCTGTGATTGTGTCCTCATCACCTTCTTTTCTCTTTAGAACCCAACTGGGGATCATCCTCCTGGAATTTGCTGTCCCTAGGTCTTGGTCACAGGGCTTCTTGCTGGCCTGTCCACTCTCTTCATCCACCTCCTGTCCTCACTTACATAAACAAAGGCATTTCACAGTTTTGTCCTTGGTTTCTCTTCCTAACCCTTCTGTGTCCATGAAAGGAGAAGGAGCAGGGGTGGGAGGGGAGAACCTTGCACAGCAGTGCAGGTCAGGCACTTGTGGAAGGAGAGAGGGAAGGAAGGAAGCTTGGATAGGAGGAGCCCCAGGCTGCCATGAACCTCTGAGAAAGTGTGGGCCAGGCTGCTGGGCTCCCAGGCATAGTACTTGCTAGAAGACTTTAGTGTGGACAGAATGACCTGGCTCTAGTGGCTTTGCCATGCTGACATTGGCTGGGAGCAGCCCAGAGAGAGTGTCACTTTGGTGTGCCTACAGAGACCCAGACGTCAGAGGGGCAACAGCTGCTGGCTGTCAGCCACCCTGCTCCTCTCATCCAGTTCTCTCAGAAGAGACCCAGAGTGCACTCCCATGGCTGCCACTTCTGTCTACTCGCCCTCTCAATTGCACTATTTCTTCTCCTGGGACGCTCATTAGTTCCAGCGTGTCCATTGACATTCGATATCCTGGGAGCCGTAAGTGTGAGGCTCAGACCATCTGCAGGAGCGCACTTTGTATGTGTGGCTCAGCTCAAGCTTTGCCTTCTCTGAGAAGCTCTTCTCTCCCTTGCTCCCACTTGTGTACCTACTGCCACAGTCTTTTTTTTTTTTTTTAAATATAAAATCCCCTTTCCCGGATGGTTTGTGAGCATTGTAAACATGTTTATCTTGGCATCCCTGCAGCCTGATGCAAATGAGACATACAATAGGTGCTCAGTTGTTCACTGAATGAACTATAAAACATTGGGCTAAGCATGTAGAGTGTGGAAAACTCAACAGGCTGAGAGCAAAGAAGATGCATGCAAGTCCTCACTCCAAACACTTACTAGCTCATGAACTTGGGCAAGACACTGAGCATCGGTGTCCCTCACTGTTGGAAGTGGCCTTCATGATGTACCCACTGTGAAGTAGGCATTTCATACACAGTGGCTCTCTTAATAGGAGTTACCGTCCCACCCCAGTAATGAGATTATTGTGAAGATCAGCAAAAACACTGGATGTGAAAGCAGTGGAGCTTTCACAAAGCTCTGTAAGAAATGATTTTTTTACCACCTCTGTGCACACAGATTCCAAATCTTCATTTTTTGCCCTGACTTATGTTGCAAGTCCCAGGCTGAACACCAGATGAAAGACTCCCCTTGCTCACAACAAACTGCTCAGCAAACACCATCCTCTAGTCTCTGGTTCCTCCATGAGCAGATATAGCCCATTTTCCTGGGCCTTGTCCTATTGCTGCTTTCCCATAAGGCAGGCCCTCTGCAGGGTCAAAAAGGGCAAGCCTGCACTGGCCCCAAACGAGCCTTTTTTCACAGTTGCCCTGTGCTTCAGGAAAGCTCCATCCCCCTCTATGTCTCAAAAGTTTGCCTTACTTAAAAGCCAAGTTCAGATCCCATTCACCCAAAGTGATCTCTTTTAACTACGAGGAGTGCTACCTCGTATTACTAATATTGCTACAATTACTTACATCTAGTTTTAAAACTGCCAGGGTTTGTATCTATTGATTCTACCATTTATTAGTTGTCTGACTTTGAGAAAATTAACCTCTCTACATTTCAGTTTAATCATCTGTAAAATTGGCACCTCACAGGGTTCTAACAGAAATAAGAAATAATATTTCAGATGAAATAATGAGTTAACCTACTTAACACTGCGATTGGCACTGTTCCCACACAACCAGAAGAGAGCCTGTACTGCAATGGCCTCCATTTGACAGAGAACACAACTCTCTGCACACCAAATATAGCACGCAATTAACAAGACATTTTCACATGGTGAGTTCATTTTACTGAGTTCTGACAATGTGCGGGCACTGTTGGCCACTTTACCTATATTATTTATTTCTCATGATGGTACAACCACCCCCCCCCCATTTTCAAAACAAAGAAACAAGATCCAGGAAGTAAGCAATTTGTCTTAAGTCATAAATTTTATTTTACTCTATGGACTTCAAATTCAATTCCAAATTCTGTATATTGACAATTCACCTCACTCTCCTTACTGTGTGTCTTATCAATCTAATTGCAGGTGACCTGAGGGCAGTGCCTGTCTGCATCTGCTTGCCAAAGCCTGTCTCCCAAGCACTGTAATAAATACACTGTGATTGAAAGACTAGTTCATTCCTCATTTGTTGAGTGCCTACGATGTCAGATAGAAAGGTAAAAACCCACATTAAATTATAAGTTAAAAATGCTACTATAGTGCTGGTACATAGGAGCCTAGCAAATTCAGGAACCAAGGGGAAGTTCTGAGATAATATTTGCATTGTAAACCTCTCTTGACTGTTTCTACAATAAACATTTTACAACTTCTTGTTTTCTGTGTATCATGACTTGAAGATTTTTCTCCTTTGCTAAATTAATAAATGTTAATATTTTGTCTCATTAAAAAAATGCTACCATAGTAAATCACATACTATAGTGTATATGCCTACACACATGTAATCTATATTATAGTACAGAATAGCACAGAGGAGATGCACAACCAAAGGAGCCCTCAGTGGATGGATTCCACACACTGCAAACAGCACTATGTACAAATGCTCAGAACAAAAACTGTTCAAGAAAACATTCTGTGTAGCAATGGCCTAGCTAAAAACATAAGATTAGCAAGCAAAACTTGCAGAATTAGCCCTCCCTCACCCTTCACGGGTTGCAAAATGCTGTAAACAGATCTCTAGCAATGTTTTCGAGGGCAGATCCAGGACAAGGAGTCTGCCAGGAAGACAGCTGCCTCCTCCGATGACTCTTACTCATTACCTACTGACGGAGCACTTCTCCCCAGACCGCAGCCACAGGAGTCCATGACCCTCTGCCAAAGAAGGCCCAGAGTGTAGCTGCAGTGGGCACACCAGATAGAAGGAAGGGGTGTTGAAAACCAGGCACTAGGCACATGCTCCCCTGTAGAGTCCTCACTACACTCTCTGGATGTTCATTTCAAACACTCCTTGCTGGGCACTGTGGTGCATGACTGTAATCCCAGCAATTCCTAGGCAGAGACAGGAGGGGCACAAGTTCAAGGCCAGTCTCCAAAATTTAGCAAGACCCTCAGCAATTTGGTGAGATTCCTTCTCAAAAGAAAATTTTAAAAAGGGTTAGGGGTAGGTGGCTCAGTGGTAGAGGGCCCTGGGTTAAATCCCCAGTACCACAAAATAAACAAACAAACAAACAAACAAACAAAAAACCAAATAAGTAAATAAAGCTCCTCAAACCAATCTTCCCAGTTCCACTTCCGAAGGGCTTAACCATACTGCAATGAGAAAAGAGAATTTTTCAGAGGGAAATTACTTCATCTTACCGCCACTAAATTCCTAAGCCTCACTGAATCTGTCCTTATTCCCTCTTGTTACTAGGGAGGAAGAGTCCTGTCCACAATCAGAGGCAGAGAGATACCTCTACACTGCAAACAACTATTAAACTGGACAAAATTACTAACAAACACTTTGGAGCCCTGAAAATGATTAAAATCAGGCCTTGGGGAGCTTTACTCATGAAAACTTGACCATACCAAAAGAAGAGCAAGTCTGTGGCCTTTGTTTATGGCCCCTGGACAGGGGCAACAAGTGTTCCTATAAACATGTCACAAAAGCAAAAAGCCCACAGGTTCATCTGCTGCAGATGGTCATCTTCACTTGAGCAGGGCAGTCAAACTGTTAACATGAGGGAATTTCAGAAGTGAGATCCACCAAAGGGCTGATATAATACAATTTCCACTTAGCACTGGATGTGTGCTCACCTATGTGTGCATTCTAGTGAAAACAAAAAGTTTGTAGAGACTTGTGAACTTCTGTACCCTTGAACACATTCCTCACCCCATAGGCACCTCAGTAGAGTGAAAGTCTTACTGGCTGGAGGTGTCTGAGTATAGCCTCTGGCCCCTTACCAGTGCAGGGGAGACCCCAGGGAGCCAAGTACTTTTCTGCCAAGATGGGAAAAAAAAAAAGGTGAGCACAGACATTAGTGGCTACACCCCCTAGGAAAGGCAGATTTTGCAGTTTTGAGGGCAGACAAGTTAGTTACTGACTGAGACAAAAAAAAAAAAAAAATCATAAGAAGAATAAAACAGAATCCCAAAATAACTAAACATTATTTAGGATATTTTCTATTTAAACTAAAAAAAAAAAAAGAAAAAATTAGAAAAGAATGACCCACAACTCAGAAAATGAAAACAAGTCAATAAAAACTGATTTTAAATGACCCCAGATGTTGGATTCAAGAAAATAAGATTTCAAATCAGCTTTAAAATATAAGTTTGTCTAAGTAATTTTAAAATGTGTATGATTAAAAAAAATAAGGTCAAACAAATTTGGGGACTTTGCCAAAGAAACAGACCTTATAAAAAAAGATACAAATGAAAATTCTAGAGCTGAAGACTAATATACTAAAATGAAAAATTTATTAGATGAGCCCAAAGACACAAATCTCATCCAATTAATTTTTCACTTTGGATCTGGTGTGTTTTCCTCCCTAGAAGTTTCATTTGGGTCTTTTACACATTTTTAAATTCTCTATCAGAAGAAAATTGGTGAGTTTATAAAAAAAATTTTAGATTTACACAGATTACAAACCTAAAGAAGATAAAGAAAGAAAGTATGAAGAAAAATGAACAGAATTCAGAGACCCATGCAGGATTACATGAAACAGTATATCCCGCATCTAGCCTAAACCCTAGAAGAAAAGGAACCCAGAAGGAACACAAAACGCATCTGTCAGAAAACATTGAATTGGCATATTCAGGTGCTAAAAGAAAAACCTGAAAATCAAGAATTGTATATCCAGGCTGTTTTTGAGAAATAATTAAAATAAAATAAATGCAATAAAAGGAAAACAACAACAATTCCAAATATACTAAAACTGAAGGGGTTCATGGCTAGCATATCCATACTACAAGAAAAGCCCAAAAGAGAACCCGGATCCACAAGAAGGAATGAAAAGCACTAGTATGTTTACTAATCATAAGCACAAATATGAAATATTATACTCATGTGTGTATTTTCTCTTTTATTCTCTTAATTTCTTTGAAAGACATGACTCTTTAAGGCAAATTATATAACACTATATTGTGATGTTTACAACATAGATATGACCCTAATAACACAAAAGGGAAGAAAGTGCTACTGAAGTTAAGATCCTATATTTTATCAGAAGTATATTAGAATTTACTTGAGTTGGATTGAGATAAGTTAAAGATGCGTATTGTATCATTAGAGGAACTACCAAAAGATGAGGCAAAGAATATAGTTATAAGGACAAAAGAGGAATGAATATGAACAACAAAAAAAAAATAACTTTTTAGAATAAAAATGGTTAAGATGGAACAGAGGAACAAGAAGAAATAAGGATGGAAGGAAGAAAACACTCAACTCTACCCAACCAGATAGATAGATCTTATGCAAATGTGAATATAAATCCCATCGGAGATTGTCAGACTGGATAATAAAAGCAAGACCCAATACACAGTTTCCACCAGAGATGTACTTTAAGTTCAAAGACACAAATTTCATGCAACAATTTTTTTCACTTTGAATCTGTTTTTTTTTTTTTTTGAGAGAGAGAGAGAGAGAAGAGAGAGAGAGAGAGAGAGAGAGAGTTTTCATATTTATTTTTTAGTTTTTTCGGCGGACACAACATCTTTGTTTGTATGTGGTGCTGAGGATCGAACCCAGGCCGCATGCATGCCAGGCGAGCGCGCTACCGCTTGAGCCACATCCCCAGCCCTGAATCTGGTATTTTTTGTCTCTAGAAGATCCATTTGGACCTTTTGCATATTTTCAAGTTATCTCCTCATTATAGTGGTAATTTCTTTGACCCTCTGAATACATGGAGCATATTTATAATAGCAATTTTAATGTTCTTATCCACTAGTGTCATACTTGATACCATTTCTGTGCCTGTTTCTAATGTGTGGTTTTTAATCAGTGTTCTGGGCCATTATTGCCCTGCTTGTTTTCATGCCTTATGGTTATTTATTTGTTTTCAATCAGATACTGGGCATTGTGAATTGAAGCTGCTGGTTGCTAGATTTCCTTGTATTCTTTTAATACTGTTATACTTTTTTCTGGCACACAGTTGAATTATTTGGATCACAGTTGGATCCTTTCAAGCTTGCTTTTAAGTTTTATTATTTTGGGGTTCATGGTAACCTTTTGTAAGGCTTTGGGCCCACTGCTAAGGTGTTTTACTTTTAAGGTTCCTAATTGATGCTCCCTATATGGTGAGATCTTCCACTCCAATCTCTGGAGACAAGAACACCTCCCAGCCCTACATGATGTTCAGGAAGTGTTCTGCCTACTCACTTCAGATAGATCTTTCCCTGACTTTAGGTAATTCCCTCACGTAAAACAAGAATAAGTTCTCAGTCAAGACATTAAGGGGATCCCTGGGCAGAGAGCCAGAACTCTCCAAGCAGCTCTCCTAGAACAGTCCTCTGTGCATAAATTGTGGTTGCCCTGTTCTCTCCTCACTTTGATCTCTACTCCCTCCACTCAACAAGACCCCTAGGCTCTGCTTGAGGTCCCCTTTACTATGCCACTGCCTGGAACTCCTTACAGAGGGTAAGCTGGTGCAAATACAGAGCTCACCTGTTCACAGTCCTACTCTGCCTGCGTCCAGTTTATGAGAATCACTGTTTCATTATTTTCTAGTTGTTTCAGATAGAAGGGTAAATCTACAGTTTCAATATCTTGACCAGAAGCCGAAGTTTCAATTTCTTTGCTTTTAAGAAAGACCTAAAAAAATATAGCCAGGTGCATTGGTGCACTCCTGGAATCTCAGCAACTCAGAAGGCTGAGGCAGGAGAATCACAAGTTTAAGGCCAACCTGGACAACTTAATGAGAACTTATCTCAAAATAAAAATAAATATAAAAAGAGCTAGGGATGTAGCTCAGTAGCAGGGCTATATCTACCACTTTACTATGTACAGTAAGGAATATTATAAGTACTTTTTCAATGATTTTATTTCTCCACTCAAAGCAATATTTATAAGATTAATTTTTATCGTTCTGGGCAACTGTATTTCATGCATTTTCACTGTTATCTCATCTTGCATTATGTGAGTATATCAACACTTCCTTATTCTTTCTTCTCTCAGTGTTGGGGTTGTTTTAGCTTTGTGCTATCATGAACAAAATTAATGCTCCTAGAAGCATTCTCATACACGTCTCTTAGTTGGTATGTGCAAGCATTTTTCTAGGGCATATTCCCAGAAGTAATAATACTGAATTTTAGGGTAGAAAATATCCACATTATAGGTTTATGCCTTCATTTTCATTTTTCAACTTACAAGACTACTTTAAATTCCTTCTCACCAGCTGAGGGTCTTTGCACAAACCATTTCACTTGCCTGAAACACTTTTCCTATTTGCCAATTACAAGTTAGTCCTTGGCATTCTTTAGACATCTGCCTGATGTCACCTTCTTAAGGCAAATTATATAACACTATATTGTAATGTTTACAACATAGATATGACACTAATAACACAAAAGGGAGGAAAGTGCTACTGAAGTTAAGTTCCTATATATCTGGGTCATGAGAGGGGATACATTATTTCACCATAAAATCTCTGACTGCCTATTTGAGAGCAGGTTGCCACCTGCTAGAGTTTGATTCTGGTTCGTCCCCTCAAACTCATGCAAGAGTTTAATCCCCAAAGTCTTATTTTAATAGTATTAAAACAGTAGGAACTTAATCCAACTCTGGTGTTTAGAGTTGGGTTCTTTGGGAATGATATGAGGTCATTAGGGTGGAGCCCCTACTATTGAATCCTGGTGGTTTTATAAAGAGAGGAGAGAGAACACACAGACACAGAGCTATACATGTACTCCTGCCAAGATGTAATGCAGCCTAAGTGGGCCCTTACGAGAACCTTCACAATGCTCTTTGGATCGTGCACCTCCAGAACTGTAAGCTAAAATAAACCTCTTTTCTCTATGAAGTAGCCTGACTCAGGTATTTCTTCATACTAATGGAAAGCTGATTAACACATTGCCCTACCCCCCACCTTTTTTTTTTCATCATAGCACCAAGTTCATTTGTTGAACTTTCATAAAGTTTATGAGGGTAGGAACAGTGCCTATCTTGTTGAATGTTATTTATTTAAGGCCTAATTCAATGCCAAGGATGTAGTAAGCATTTAAAAAATATTCTCTGAATAAATAAGCAAACTAATAAATACGTTATTATAACTATTATACAAATAAGCATAGAGAGTTTCAGAATGCATTGTGTAACACAGAAATTGACACAGATAGTGGCTGAAAAAGCCAGGATTTGAATAACAGTTTTCCAGATTTTGGATAACAGTTAAAGTAACATTACTTTCGAATAGTTGTGAAGGTGCTCTCTCTATTTATTTCTGGGAGCTGTTTAACCTCAGTGTTTCAGCACTTTGGGAAACTTCTTGAGCAGAAACTGACTAGAATCCATCCATGAGCTATTGGGTACCTCTTATTCTAGCATGTAAAACATAGATACTTTTTATAGATTATTGCCATACCATAGGAGGGCTTCTGTGTAGAGTGGGGAAGGGGAACAGTTGGATACATTTCACCATAAAATCTGAACTATTCCACTGACTTGTGATCAAACTTATTTATGCTTTAAATAAAAAACAGAATGAGGGGCTGGAGATATAGCTCACTTGGTAGAGTGCTTGCCCTGCATGCACAAGGCCATGGGTTCAATCCCCGGCATCACACACACAAAAAAGAGTTGTTATGAATTCCTTGAACATGAGATCTGTGTCCTTACATCCTAGTGTCTTGGATGTCTAGCAGAGGAACTTAGAATGAATATCCAAGACTTAGTCAATAAGTGAAAAGTAGCAGAATCTGGGTCATGAGAGGGGACACATTATTTCACCATATAGGCAAAAAAAAAAAAAAGCCACTGAGATTATATGCTTAAGTTTTTCATATAATATACATATGTCTAAATGATGTGAAATGATAGAGTGAGGCTAATAACACCTCATAAAGTTATTGTGAAGGTCATGTGATCCTAAAGACTGTTTGAAACTGCCTCTGGCACCTGCTTTCAGTGTTCAGTAAATGAGAGTTAGTTGCTATTGTCATCATCACTTTCATCATGCTCATCACCATCATTTTGGTAATTTGAGAAATGCACTCTAAAGGTCATGTCATGGAACTGGAGAGCTAATGTTTCTGATAGTACAGAAAGTATTTTTTCCTATGCATTTGCTATGGCCTCTCTTTTCTATTCAAACAATAGGATAATTGTAAAGTAATGACAAACTTGATTGATCTGCTATGATAGTAGTTAATGCCTTTTGCATAGTTACAAAAACAACAATATTAATCCCATTCCAAGGTCATGGAGCACAGACGGTCTTCAGTGATTAAAATAAAAAAGATTCAGAGAAAGCTTCAAGAGAGGAAGGAGTACTGTCTTGTACAATAACTGGGGAGGAAGCAGGTAGATCTGTGGTTGCATCCTAGCTCCTTCCCCTTTCATAGGACTCTTAAGGCTAGATAAATTTGTGAGCAGCAGTTTCTTCATTAACAAAGTGGAAACATACCCTATCAAGATTCCTGTACATACCCAATAATATAATCTCTGCTAAATTGCCTAAGAGAGAGCCTAGCATAAAATACTGAAAAACAAAAGAAAGGTGGTATTAGCTTTCCTTACCAAACTTCTTGAATATTCTAGAGTCTTGGGGGAAAGAAGCTAAAATAAAAATAGTTTTTGAGAATAAGGGGCAGCTAGATGGGAGTGGGAGAGTCTTATTTGGGGCCCAGGAGGTGTTCCAGTTTTTTTAAGAACATGAATTAAGTAAACAATAAATAATAAAACAGCAAAGGAGGAAGAATTCCTGAATATCCTCTCTGATTTTTTTTTTATTTCCATTTCTTATCTTTCTAATGTACCTTCTTTTTATAGTACAGATGTTTTTGAAACAAAATGTTCAGGTAACATGAACTCACAAATTAAGAATTGAGTATTGAAAGCTATAATAAAGGTATCACATTGGCATAAATCTTTACAGGTTATGCATGTTTGTAAGATTAATAGGTTCTGTGAGGCTTCATTTCTTCATTAACTCACATTAATTAAGGACCAACTATCCATTAAGAACTGTGCTAGTGGGCTGGGGGTTGTAGCTCAGTGGTAGAGCACTTGCCCAGCATGTTTGATTCTCAGCATCACATATAAATAAATAAATAGGTAGATAATAAAGTTCCAATGACAACTAAAAAATATTAAAGAAAAAGAAATAACTGTGCCAGGTTTGAGTAATGCAAAGCATCAACAGTTCAAGTTGTTTGTGCTTTAAAACCTTTCCTATTACCCTAGCCCTACTAAAGTGACTGTGCACGAATATTTACACAAAGACAAAACCCTTTCATGCTGATCTATGACCATTGTCAGCCTTTATAATGATAGGAAGTCAGAGGGGAGGAGGGATGCCAGAGACTACAAGGACAAAGCAGATAAACCCATAAGAAAGAGGGAAATGAAGTACAAATTTTAATTTTAGTGCCCAAATCTTCATTGATTCTCTTAATTGTTTTTGGCAAAATCCACTTTCAGACTTTTCACTTACAACAATTAAAATGTCAATGTCAATTACTTCAGTTTTCTTTCTGGTACATAAGAGAAACTCAAGTGTTGCTTGGACTGAGTGCTTAAGGTACACAAACTGTCCTACATTCTGTGTACAAATCTCATGCACAGATCACACCAGATTTTCTTACTTTCAAATTCTCTGTGTCCCATCTTCATAGTTATTATAATTAATTTTTACTTGCCATGCTATCTTAAACCAAACCTTGGAATTAAGGGAAAAACAAACAAACAAAAAAAAAAACAATATATGTCTTTGGCTATTACACTAATGTATTGAGAAAAAAGCCTCGCTCAGTATATTCTTTTAGAAATGGGTTCTCTCAAGATTATTTGACCAGCGACAGTTAAGATAGTGACTGCAATAAGAGATACCATTTTACAGGATTTTAATTGATTTTCTTAAAAAGAATAATAATTCTGGGTATTTATTTTTTGTAATAGCTCCAATTTCTGAGTCCTTTCCACCTAGTAGCAAATAAAAGACCTATTAGAAATAGTTCTCAAAATACATCTCAATATACTTATATCTATGAACATTGCAATCTATTCCTTCCCACCATTTTCTTACTGTTCGATTTGTAAGCAGCAGGATAGTTAAAGTTCAGAGAGCCCCTGGAAGTCTTTCTTCTGGGATACATCCAAGTCAGAGTGTGAAAGCATATAGCTGCATCAATTATTAACACCACTTTAGTCCTCAGTTTGAAACTGCAGCGTGGAGCAGACTGTTCCACTGTGTAAGCCACACCAGGGGAGCATGTTAACTCCCTTGGACGCTGCTCCTAACTCTTTCAGCACTTAGCACAGTGCCTCTGAGCACAATTAGCTCTGTTATACATGTTTTATTTGCTGGGTTCAGGTCATTTGGATGCTATTTGATACTCTAAATCATTAATAGGTGAAGTGGGGTTCATAGTCAGCTCAATCCAACAGGCATTTATGGAGCACCTACTATGTAATATGATCATGTCCCTCCTGTGCTTAAAAATCTTTTACTTATTCCCCATCGTTTTCAGGATAAAATCCAAGCTTCCTACTACAGATATGAGGCCCTACCTAATCCATCAATAATGGCAGATAAGTTGATGTGAAGTTTCCCACTCTCCCCTTCTGCTCCCACAATAAATGGAAACTAATGGATGCCATCTTTACACCTATTGAGGCTGAACATGGCTTCAGAATCCTCAATACAATGCTTCAGGAGTGAGATCCATTTGCCATTCCTGCCTGCCTCTCTCTAGCCTCCAGAATATCACTTGCTCCAGTTGCATAGAACATGTAGTTCCCTATGCAAGACTTATATGTATGCACTTTGCATATGTACCCTCTTCATAGAGTATGTTTAGCTTACTCTTACCCTGCGTCCATGTTTAGCTTACTCTTAGATACCCTGCACAATTTGCATCAAAGTTCATCTCCACAGGCTGATTTGAATGTCTTTCTTCTGTGCTCTGGAAGAAACTGGCATGTTGGCCTTTTATCACACTTGGCCATGATTGTTAATTGCTCATTCTTCTCCCTCATTCCTTGAGAACAGAGGTAGTATCTTCTTCTACTTTGTATCTCAGGCAGCAAGCACAGAGTCTGGCATATAGTAGGCATTTAATAAATTTCTGGGAATAAATGTTCTAGTCACTGTAGCAGGTTCTGGGAACACAAGAAAGAACAATGTCCAAAACCAAGTAACATTTATTCAACACTTCCTGTATGCCAGGCACTATTGTTCTATGTACTTTACATGGCTATAACTTATTTAAACTTTACAGAACCAACCCTTCAAGGTAGAATCTGTGATTATTTTCCTTTGGTTAAGTAAGGAGATTAAGAAACAGAGAGGTCAAGTTACTTCTCCAGGGTCACATCAGCCAGATAGTCTTGTTCCAAAATTCCTAACCAATTACACTCCACCTCCTGGACTTTGCATGAACCCTGTCCCCAAGGAGTTCAAAATCTGACCGAAGGAGAAAGGCAGGTAAGAGATTAACACCACAGAGCATGGAAGGTCTATAGTAGACACACACATGCACCATAAAGGGATAGAGGGCATGAATGTGGTGGGAGGTGGAGGCACCATGTTCAGGGAAACTGTAGCTGAAGAAGTGGCATTCAGATTAGGTTTGAAGGAAAGGGGCTTTGGAAATGAAGTGAAGGGAAAGATATGCCAGTCAGAGAGAAAAGGGCAAACAACACACAGACGAGTAAGGCAACGTCAAGTTTGGGCACCAGAACTGGCTATCTAATTTGCAAGGTCCAGTGCAAAATGGAGATGTTGGATACTTTGTGCACAGATTATGAAAAATTTCACAATAGTGTTAGCAAAGCAGTGAATCAACAGGGAGCCCTTCTAAGCTCAGGCTCTTGTGCAACAGCACAGGTGTCACACCCATAAAGCCAGACCTGATAGGCACCATAAATGCTTCAACATCGCTGGAACAAGAAGTACCTGGGGAAGAAAGACTTTATGAGGCAGGAAATGACACTGGTGAGATCGGCAGAGTCCAAACCAAGCTAAATAGCCTGGACTTTGTCCCATAGCTAACAAGAAGCCCGAGAAGGGTTCTCAGCAATGATGTAACCTGATGGGATTAGTTTGCAAGAAGCAACTTCTGGCAGTGCTACTGGGAGTAGACTGAAGGGTAAGAGAGAAAAACCGGGGAAGAGCATAGCAGCAGAGGCAACTGCCTGGCCCAGAGAAGCTAAAACTTGAACTTGACCTTTTCATCAGGGAAAAAAGGTAGATTTGTGAAATGAGTAGGAGGTGTGACTTGCCAAGTTAACACTCAAGGTTTCATGAGGAGTCCATGAGGAAAGAGGCATGGACTAAAGGTTTCATCAGGCTGTGAAGTTCAAGGGAGATCATCATCATTTTGCTAAAGCCTGTCAGATGAGTTTAAAGCAGTGCTTGATATAATTAATTATTTAGCATCAGTTGCATCATTTTTATCAGAGACATACCCATCCTGGAGAAGGTTAAAACGCAAAATGCAAGAAATGAAACTGTTGCATAGATTTCCATTTCTGTAACTCCCACAAGCAAAGAAGCACATCAAGAGTCTATTTATTTATTCTTGATCTCCTTCCAAAAAAACATGGCTCTTTGGGTCACTTGAGTTTTTCCCATGAAAAAGAAAGAAACGATCCCTACACCCTTCGGATGAGATTTCTCAATTACCAAGTTGTTCCCAGGAAACTTCTAGAGTTCTTTTTGGTTTACTAGCCTTTGGAAGTTCAAGGTAAGTATGGCAGTTATCTGTTTTATTTACATGGAAACAGTAAATGTCTAGATCCAGGGAGGCTGACAATGGTTCACACAGCTAACCCTCAGATGGTGTATTCTTTTCTGTTTAGTTTTCCAAAGGTCAGTCTATTTGTGGACACTCTTACTCATGCTAACTTCTTTCACCTCTTTGCTAATAAAATTTAAGGAACTACCAGGTGTGGTGGCACATGCCTATGTGTTATAGAGGCTGACACAGGAGGATCTCAACTTCAAACCTGAACCCTGTCTCAAAATAAAAAATAAGGGCTGGGGATGTGGTTCAAGCGGTAACGCGCTCACCCGGCATGCGCGAGGGCGCTGGGTTCGATCTTCAGCACCACATAAAAATAAAATAAAAATGTTGTGTCCACCGAAAACTAAAATAATAATAATAATAATAAATATTAAAAAAAATTCTCTCTCTCTCTCTCTCATAAATAAATAATAAAAAGGGTTGGGGAAGTAGCTCAATGGTAGAGTGCTTGCTCAGCACGTGCAAAAAGTTCAGCATTCAATTACCAGTACAGGAGTGGGAAAAAAAAGAAACAGAATATCAACATGCACAAATTTAAACAGTCAAAGTATGGATCTGAAGAGACTCATCTTCATTAAATCATGTTAAAGATCATGAGCCTTCACATCAGATAGATGAGATTCATACCAATACGATGGTATACCAATTCGACCTCCTTCACCTTCAATTACCTTGGGTGGAAAATGGGACTTAAGTCTGCACTGTAAGATGATTAGAGGTCTGAGTGAGCTCACAGTTGTGTAAAACAGTCATCCTGAACTGGGGTCCTGAGTAACCTGGGTTTACTTTTGATAAGAGAATTAAATGATACATAACACCTTTATAACTCTCCCATTTCAACTGGTTGGTGAGTGGGTTTCTTCCTTTGGGCATAGCCCTGCAGAAAAATCATTAATGGTCCCAGCTTCAGAACACCAATAAATCAGCACACCCATGGTCAGCTCCCAGGACACCACCAACAACCCTGGGAAACTCAGAATCTCCATCCTACAGACAACTGGGGAGCTCTTTGCTTTCTTTCCTCCCAAATTGCTTTTACTTTCATATTCAGTGCTTCCGAAATTTCCTCAAAAATCTCCCCAGACTTCCCCAATTGATTGGATCCCCTACTGTAAATTCTCATAGCAGCTTGCCCTGTTTCTTTGTAGAATGTACCACAATTATAATTTAATACCTAACTTTCTAATTAATTATTTTAAGTGCATCTCCAAGGTCAACTCCATGGGATCTCTTGTCTCACTTGTCACTATAAACACAGCATCTGGTACACTCCCTTGCATACAGTAGATGCTTAACAACTACATGCGACTAAATGAACAGATAGATGCTGGGCCCTACTTAATTGATTTGGATCAATAAGTATATTACTCATAGGTACAAATGCCATGGGTTATTCTACTCGATTCATAGGTGCACTCTTCAGACTGAAGATTCATTTTCATGCACAGGACATTTGTGATTGATAATCGACATACAACATAATCAAATTGCTTTTATCAAGGTGGGAATGGATTTGAACAGATCCAGCCACACCCCTTCCCTTAATTTTTGTGTTCAATGGTATTCATTTATGACTTGGTGAGATTAATGACTATCACTCAAAGATGCCATGTCTTCTTGGAATGGACAAGTAAGAAAGGGAAGAGAGTGAGATAAACACTTTCCAGATCCAATGAAGTAGGACCATTAAGTTTGCCTCCAGAATGGAGTCTGTCTGAGAGTAACATTCCTGAGTCTAAGATTTCTAACAATGGAACCAACAAGTTGGGTGGGGGCAACTTAATCAAGAAACTACAATGTGGAAGATACTGAATCCAATGACATTGATATGATCCTCCAATGAGGTTCAGATACGTTAAGCAAACGTTCCAAGGTCAGAAAGCTCAGATCCATAATAAAGACCACTGATCAACAGAGGGTATAAAGAAAATACTGGGAAATGGCAAGGAAGAAAATATAGGGTAACTAGAGAATGATAGGATGAGTCTAGCACACTTAGGCCCAAGGACAGCCTCCTTTCTCCAAGAAATTACAATTCTAACAGCTGGCTGTGTGACTCAGCCTGCCCTCCTCATACGCATTCCATTCCACTTAAAAGGCAAAGATGCCAGGTACATGAGGGTTTGAGAAGTAGAAAAAAGGAATCGCCATCTTAGAACTACAGCGATCAGTAATCACCTTAGTAGGAATGAGCTATCAGACACTGGGAAAAAAATATGAGGGCTAGTGGAAAAAAGGGAGGAGCACCCGCAGGAGGAAGAAAAGACACCTAAGAGAACAGGTGGGGGCACCAAATAAAATTCCTTCCAATTTACTGTTTTGCCCAGCACCAGCCATCCCAATCACCACCTTTGTCCCTCCAGCATGCAACAGATGTCTAATCCTCACCAAACTCAACCTTGAACTGAGTTTGTTGTGCATAATAATCTGAAAAAGAAAAAAAAATTAAAATGATCTACCATCCACCAAGTCAGAGTCACTTTTGAGGCTTCTACTTGTTATTCATCACTGCCAATCACTTGCTGAGGCTTTGTCCCACCTCCGTCAATGCTTTCAGGCCTAGGAAGGTCCCTTTACTTGGCTCCCTCACAGTGCTATGCTACCTGCCTCTTAACAACGGTTGATGTCAGATACTAGTCCATGAGGTCAGGGACCAAGTCGATTATTTCACCATTATGTCTCCAGAGTTTAGCACAATCCCATGGCACATAGTAAGAGTTCAATAAATATTTGTGGGAAGAATAAATAAATATTTGTTGACTAACTGAGTAGTGTCACTTATTCAGTCTGCAAATATTTATTGAGTCAGGGCCCTGTGCTAGGTGCTGTGTAAAGGCACCTGAGATACAGTAAGCAAGACAAACAATCCCTGACCTCTTAGAGCTCATAGTCTAGTATCTGCTCCCCTTTTTCTACTGCAATGAGGTAAAAAATCTAAGATTGTATAGCATCTTACACAATTGTAACTTTCTGAGTTCTCTGCAGCTGTATGACTTGACCCTTAAACACTTGTTCCTAAGCTATCTCTGTCTTATTGTTTTTATCTCCTCACCAGCAAGACAAAAATCCTTGAAGGCAGGAAATAGTTTCGACATTTTGTGTTTGTCCTCAGTCTACACAGAAGCTTCTTTTATTTTATTTATTTATTTACTTTAGTCACAATTTATTTTTATTAATAGAAAATAAACACTTTTTCCAGTTTCAAAGTTGCTATACTTAAAGTTCCTAATTTTTAAAAAAAAATGAATTTAAAATTAATCACTTAATAATCCTACTTTGACTAAGACAATGAAACTGTGGCTTAAAAAAAAAAAACCCCAACTATTCAGACATTTGCTTATAGGGCTTTGGGAATTTGTTCTTAGAGTGTCTGGGAACTATCCTGTCTGCTAAGTACAGGAACTGCTGAGCTGCCTGAGAAAGCCTATCTGGGACAGCCAATGGGAAGTGAAGCAACCATCACCAGAGGAGTCAGTGTACTTCAGCAAGGTAACTCCGAGTATATAACAGTCCCCTCCCTACACTTCAGCTCAGGAGGGACATGTTTCTAAGCACTGAGGTATGAGTAGTCAGGCTATTATTTGCTGTTAGAATTGATCTTTCAGCTAATGATAGTAAATCTCTGGCACAGATGCAATTGGTTCTTTTTAAAAATTTTATTTATTTATTCTAATTTTCTTATTTCTATGTGACAGCAGAATGCATTACAATTCCTATTACCCCATAGAGCACAATTTTTCATATTTCTGGTTGTATACAAAGTATATTCACACCAACTCGTGTCTTCATACCTGCACTTTGGATAATAATGATCATCAAATTCCACCATCATTTCTAACCCCATGCCCTCTCCCTTCCCCTCCGACTCCCCTGCCCTATCTAGAGTTCGTCTGTTCCTCCCATGCAATTGGTTTTTAATGTCTATCATTTTAGGAAATTCTGTAAATAATTTAGATTTAGTTTACTCAGAAATTACACAGGTTTAATAAGGGTTCACTGCTTTGGCAGAGTAAAGGTCTGCCAGTGTAGTGTCCTTATAAACTATACATAATGTGTTGGCAAATCATACTCTTACACCATACTTTAAAATACTGCATTACTTAAACAAATATTTTAACAAAATGTCTATCATTTGAAGCAGCTGATGAAACTAATCCAAAGTATGAAAAGGGATATTCACTCTCACTTAAGCTATGTTGCTTTAAAAACTTTAAAAACCATGTACCTTTTAAGCCTTTCAAGAAGAGGTAACAGGCTCCACGCCTCATTCTTTTTTTTTTTTTTTTTTTAAGAGAGAGTGAGAGAGGAGAGAGAGTGAGAGAGAGAGAGAGAATTTTTAATATTTATTTTTTAGTTCTCGGCGGACACAACATCTTTGTTTGTATGTGGCGCTGAGGATCGAACCTGGGCCGCACGTATGCCAGGCAAGAGCGCTACCACTTGAGCCACATCCCCAGCCCCGCCTCATTCTTTACTGTGGAATTCCAATTGGGGTTGGGCCAGAAATTAGCACTGTCAGACTTCAGCAAAGTCCACAGAAGTATTAAGTCTTTTAAGCAAAAGAATGTCTAATGCCTGTCTCTATGCATCCATGAGAAGTCGTGATCATCAGAATTTCTTAATAAACAAAAGACAAGTCTACATACTTAATCAGACGTCAAAGGAATGAGGTGGACTATTTTGTCAGAATTTCTACTGCCTTCTTTCTATATTCTGTTCCATCAATGTGAGTAAAGTGGACTTTTGTGAGAGAACAGTGTTTGATTGCCAGGACCTCTTTGGGACATTTCTTCCTAAGTGGAATCCACAACAATACCGAAGTGGGGGCGATAATATACAAAAGATACTCTTTCCAGCTCAGAAGGAATTGATGAAGCCCACACATGCATTCAAGAAGCCCATGGGATCCTCTAGCTGTGGGTAGTGGCTAATCTGCTCATCCAGAATCGACACTGTAGACTGCAGCAGCGTTTTCCTGTACAGCTCCAAAAGTTCTGAATAGGATTTATAGGATCCAATGGCCCAAAGATAAAATGAATGGGAATAGTTACAGAGGCAAGAGCCCCCACCCAGCATCCTCTACACGTCTGATTGATGTAAGAGACTGTCAATCACCAAGTTCCTGTCATTGTTTCCAATCCCTGCCAATATATCCCACAGCTCACTCTCGGAGGATTGAGTGTATGGTCCAAAGACTGGGGAAAAACCTCGAGAAAATACAAAGAAGTCCATCAACCTCGTGAAGATGGGTGACAGCACACCTCCAACTTTAAGTAGTTTTTGGAGAAGAAGAGGCTGATGAGTCTTAGAAAAGATACCTCCATTTGACAAACAGAGACTCATTATGGTAAGCTGGCTGGATCCATTTTGTTTGAACCTATACAGCAGCTCCTGAGCAACAATGTCTCCATAGTCGTGAGACAACAGGTTGAGTCCTATTATAGCGCCTCCATGATGCTGGCCTGCTCAAATATGGAATAGTGGTGTGGTCTCGGTTTGTTACTGAAGCCAAAGCCTCAGAATTCAAGGGCAATCATTGGATGAAACCTCAGAGTCAGACCTTCCCAAATCTTATACCAGTCATAGCTGGAAGTTGGAAAGCCATGTAAAAGCTCATTATCTCAGGACTGCCAACTACAACCACAGAGCCCTAGTAGAAGATGTGCAATCCCATATAGGTGAAAAACTTGTCAGAAGTCTTCCATGAGTACAGAGTAGGAGAGAGCTGAGGGGGTGGGATGTGCAGGTATGCGGCCAGCAGAGGCACAGCCAGTAGCCCCACCTGGACTCACTCCCTCAGCCTGACTCAGGTAAGACCTGGGCTACAGGACTCCATGTTTGCGGGACCGGGCACGCATGTGCTCCAAAAATTTCTTTTAAAAAACCGTGTTGTTTATCAAAAAGTGACCCATGCTTATCCATGCTGATAGAAATCAGAATAGAGGTTGCTTGTGGGATGTGACAATTGAGTGGACAGGGGCCAGAGGGATCTTTCTGGAGTGATGGAGATGTTATATATCTTACTGGTGGTATATCATTATTGGGTTATATCTTGATTGGGCTTTGTATTATGAATGGGTTACACAAGTATATACATTTGTCAAAATGCAGATGATAGAGCTGGCCATGTGGTGCCACCTGTGATATCAGCTACTTGGGAAGCTAAAGCAGGAGGATCTCATGTTAGAGATAGCCTGGGCAGCTTAGTGAGACTCTGTCTCAAAATTTTAAAAAATTAAAAATAGTTGGGGATGATGAAACTCAGTGGTAGAGTACCCCTGGGTTCAATCCCCAACACTGCAAAAAACAAACTAACAAAAAATTCCAGTTCAGGTCATGCATTTAAGATCTGTGTGCTTCGCTGAAGACAATTTTTTTTTTTTTTGGCACCAGGGATTGAATTCAGGGGCACTCAACTACTAAGCCACATCCCCAGCCCCATTCTGTATTTTATTTAGAGATAGCGTCTCACTGAGTTGCTTAGAGCCTCACTCTTGCTGAGGCTGGCTTTGAACTCGCGATTCTCCTGTCTCAGCCTCCCAAGCCACTGGGACTACAGGCGTGTGCCATCACGCCAGGCCTCGTGAAGATAAATTTTTACCTCAATTAAAAATATCTTTAAGGAAAACATGTTTATTAAACAAATAGAAATGTAAGTAAAAAAAAAAAATCAACGTGACCTGTGATCCCATCACTCGAAGAGAAACATTTCAACATGGGTCCCCACACAGGAAGGATTCATGCAGAATATAGTGCCTTTTGATTTTTTATAAACAGTATACTAAGAACATACATAAAAGGCTCTTTATAATTGCCTTTTAAGAGATTAATTCGATAAACTAGATAAAAATCAGGATCCTCCATTAGTTGCCAAAGCTCATGGAGCCTGAGATGTCCCAGTACTGTCACTGTCAACAGCACTTGTTGAAGGTGAGACACCCTCCCTAAAGAGCTTCCTGGACCGAGAGCCATCCTCAGGCTATGGCGCTAATATTGCTAAATCTTAACTACCAAATTATCACTAACAGTGCATCTTCAGGCTGATACCAAATTTACGATCAGCTTCTGTTTTTGAGAACACTCTAGTGACTAAGTACTCCAAGCATCACCTCAGAATTCATTCTTCTGTCCCCTCTGATTATATTAAACTGTTAGAAGATCCAATTTATAGCATGTTTCTATTATATTTATTGTTTAATTTGTACAGATTCTAATGCAATACAGGGTCCTACATAATTGTATGGCTAGACTGTTGTGATCCATATCCTCATAAACTCACCACAGCCTGAGATCATACAGGCAAATCTCACATTTATATCAGAAATTCAGACCACATCAAACTTAAGACAGAATATTTCAAGTCAACAAAGCCACAGCCCATCTCCATTGCTAAATCCAGCTCCACAAGAAGACAACATGTAGGTGAATATTTAGTGGTTTCTTTGTTTCCTGATGTTGGTACATAGCCTCAGACAGGAGAATTATTTGAAACTACCCAGAAAATCAGAAAAGCAAGGACGAGAAGCAAAGATCTGTGAGAAAGAGAAATGTCTTTAGCTTTACACTTTTGGCAAGCGATAAAAGGCAGCTTTAGTGACAGCAGCCAGATGGAGATCAAATGACAACTGTGAGTTCATAATGGTCTCCAGCACTCTGGCAAGCACAGGGGCAGTAGGGGAAGTGGGAGGGGTCAGTTTTACTGGTACTACAAGCCAATCTGGAGCACATCAGCGTTATCTGACGTCAGCTAAAACCAGTTCTGAGGCACTGCTGCCTCGGGACCAGCTGCTAAATGCTGAAAGCACCCTGGCCTGCCTCTGTGTGTGCCCTGAGCTCCTGCCTATGACATTTACAGGACGCTACCGGTTAATTTATGCTCCCCACAGCAGGAAGGATCCAGATGTTGAGGCTGCAGTTGCTGATTTGAAAGGAGTTCACAAATACAGGAAGCTCTCAGAGGATAAAAGAAAACATAAGGGTATTCTACAGTGAATTTGAGAAACTCATTGTTCTCTATTTTAAAATGCACACATGAGAAGTGTTTGAATAACATCAAGCCCGTTCCTTAGCACACAGAAATACATCATTCCACATTATCAAAACGGCCTAAAGATCTAAAGTGCACAAAAGGGGAAGTTTGGTTCGACTGGAGAGTAGGAACTATATATTGGGTTTATCTGGGGTTGCACTAACATTCAGAGGAATTTTTCACAGTAGGTGAGGACTTTTGTCATCAGTAACAATGGCCCAAATGTTAAAGAAAATAATAATAAATGCAATATTTTGCTTAGATGGAGTTAAGAACAAATAATTGTAGAAGGGAATTGGAAAATGAGTGTCATATAACTAACATTGATGGCATCCTACTATACACTGTGTACTTTAAGTGCTGTATGAATATTCATTATCTCATTTAATATTCATAATGAACTTACAGCTTTTGACAGGAAATTGACAAAAGAAGTCAGGTTTCTTGCCCAAACCTGACTTGAGTCACGTTCTGAACTAATGTTCACTGATGTCATGTGAACTGAAGTTGTTCTGGAGGAAGACTATAGGTGGTTAAGGATGTGAGATCCTGGCGCAGCCACTTAACTGTGGGTCCTTTGAGCCAGGAGTTTGCTTAACCTCACCAAAAGGCTTTAGCCTACTTAGCAATGAAATACAATAGTAGCCTCATGGATTACTGTAAGAGTCTCGTGATGTCATATAAATAAAAATTTGCTCATAGTGACAAGCATATGATAAGTCTTTAACAAATTAGTTGTTGATATTAATGGGTAACAAGCATAATCAGAGAGAGTTTTTAAAGACGCTGTCAGGCTCTGAAGCTATTACAATGGTGGTGATGGCACAACTTCTTAATCTTTCAAAACATCCTGGAAACCAATTCACTATTGCACACATTTTACAAGAAAGTCTTCTCAAAGGTGCACATGGGTTGAAGTTTTGACATCTCTGGTTGTTGACAACTATGCTAATATGTGTTTTAGGTTAAGAGGATAACCTTATTGATAAAAACTTACAAAAGAATGAAGGGAAACACCCATGTCATGGATGACAAGAAGTAACCTGAGAAAAAACTAAATCACAGCATTGTAAAAGCCTAGCATTAAGGGCTCCCCACAGCTAGAACCAAAGAAATGAGGATTGCCTTCAGACTGAAGGCAAGTTTAGCTTCAGGATCACAGATGGACTTGTTTTGATAGTTTACATAAAAGACGTAAATCCAAACTTACAAAGTGGAGTAGAGGGTCCAGTTGCTAAGGATAATTAGAGACATGCCAAATTAACCAAACTTAATTCAAATAGTCATTAAACAATCACCCCACCTGGTTTTCAGTCGTTTTACCATCTGTTGTAGCTGTTTCTTCTCAGATGGGAGAGTTCCCTCTCGCTCCCAGGTGTGACCTGTTTATTAGGACTCAGTGCCAAATCATACTGCAGAGCATTTGGTAACCAGACAATATATTGAGGTTAACACGGCAAGTTCTAACAACCACAGCTGACCTGTGGGGATGGACTGAAATTTTTGAAAGCTCAAATCAAAGCTGAAGAAAATGAACTGTGTTTTTAATTCCTTAGATACAGTCTCTGGTGATTGAATTCTTCAGGACCAAGAAAATAACTTTTGTGGTAAGGTAAGTATTACAGGTTTTTCTAGTGACTGCAGAAAATCATAGAATAATAACAGAATAAAAAAAAATCATTAAGTCAAGAGTGTTAGAGGTAGAATTGACTGAGAGAATAACCTTTTCCATTTCCAGTCATAACCAGAGTGTGTCTCAGGGGCTACAGGTGAGTTGGGGTCAGACCTGCAGACTTCTGCCCTGACCCCCACTCCCAGAAGGCTGCTTCAGCCACACCTGGCCTTCTATCCATCTACATGTGAGGAGTATGCCTTCTATGTCTTTTGGGAAAAGGGAATTTTTCTTTAAAAAAAAAATGCTTACAAATATTTGACAAATGAGGAAACCAAGGAATAGAGAAGGTAACCAACCTACCTCAAGTGACACATCATTCAAGCCACATTCCTGGAGAGACATCAAACTACTAGATTTATCATAGTTGGCTATGTAGGCAAAGTAGCTATCTACATCTTATTTTACAGCATAATTTCAAAACTTCCTTAAATACAAACCAGATATAAGATATAAACAACCAACTAGGGATGAATAGAGTTACTTTGGATTAGACAGAGGGGAATGAAGGGAGGGAAGGGGCATGGGGGGAGGAAGGAGAGGAGAAAGAATCGGACATTACTACCCTATGTGCATAGGTGACCACACGGCCAGAGGGATTCTACATCAGGTACAACCAGAAGAATGAGAAGTTATACTCCATTTATGTATGCTGTGTCAAAATGCATTCTACTGTCATATATAACTAATCAGAACACATTTTAAAAAGATCTAAACAACCAAATAAGTCTATAAACAGACCTTCAGTATTTGATAGTGATGCCTTCCCAAACAGGGAGGACAGCTTGCCAAGGCTGAAGCTCCAGCTGAGAAAGCAAAAATCCCTGACACTTTTCTGCTTAGTGGCCAATGATACTAATAAGATTTCCCCTTCCTATATCTTAAGGGGATGAGTTGGAACATATGGCAAAAATCTGTGCAGGTCAATGACAGAATGTTAAGCACAATCCATCACTTTGCCACAAACTGATGGGGTCTATGAAGCTCAAATGTCGAGTGTCCATAATGGACAGCCAGGAAACAGACCACTCACTGTGGTCTTTGCTTACTAAAAAGGAGGCTGCTTTGGACCTTTACAATATAAAGTCACGGGGTGGCCAGAAGAGGGCTGTCAGATAAACGTGGCTGTGGCCATCTTCTGAGACTAGTCCTCCAGAAAAAAGGGCTCCAAAAGACCACGTCCTAGGCCCTCTTCAAAAGATCACAGTCTCCTAGGGCTTAATCTTAAAGTATCCTGTTTTAATATTTAATATCTTCCAGACCTTGAGCCCGACATTTCATTGCCAAAGTAAAGCAGGACCAAAGAGAAATAGACACATGCATATTATTCACAGGACAAAAGAAATCTTATAAGCAATTTCAAAGTATAAGCTTTACTGACGGAAATTTCCAGTTAATAAAGATTAAATGCTTACAAGCGCTAAAGCCAGAGAGAGAGAGAGCTTAAAGTTCAAACAGCAGTAAAGAATGCTCTAATTTTCCTTTACTCCTTATTTCTTTTGTTTCAACCTCCTAAGTACTTCCCGATTTGCTTGTCTTCATCTTCATTGTGCTTCTTGCAGGTTTTCCACTATAATAAAGCACCCCATTTTTGTTCTATAAAATCTCCCAATCCAAAAATCAGCTTCATAAAACCTTTTAAGGTTGCTTTTCCTCATCATTATCATCTCTTTATGCTACACTGAAAGAACAAGCCTTAAACCTTGGCAATTAAGCACCATTTAATCTATTGGGTTTTATGTGTGTGTACAATACAGACAAGTAGAGATCACAAATTCTTAGTTTACAAAATGGACCGGTTCATAGCTCCTGGAAAAATATAAGACAAAGGTTTGGGTGGGGTGAAGGGTATATGAAAAATAAAGTGCAGATAAGGGTCAAAAACCTCTGTGATTAAAAAATATGAGCAGCAGATAATATATATATATATATATATATATACAGCAGAATAGAATTCTATCAAGATATCTTCCTTTCTAATATGTAAAAAGAGATCAGAAGGTTTATGGCCCTATGTTCTTGTTTATTCATTACATCTTTAAATACGTATATTTATTCCTTCAGCAATATCTGATTAAACAAATATTTACTAAGGGTCTATTCTATGTAAGGCACTGTTCTGGTCACTTAGAGTTTGATTAATCAGTGAACAACAACAACAAAAAAAATCCTACCCCATTGAACTTATACTTGAGGGCTTAGGGTGGGCAGGAGAGGAGAGTCAGATAACAAATACATATAACTAAAAAAATATATGTGAGAGGGTGATCAGTGGCATGATTTTAAAAAGAGAGAGAATGGGGTTTGGGGGCTCAATAGTGCCATAGAGTAGAGGAGTTACAACTTAAGAGTGGACAGGATAAGCCTCATTCTGAAGAGAACTGGAAGGGAGTAAACAGTATGGGCATCAGAAGAGAGAATATTCCAGGCATGCAATCAGTACAAAGGCCCTAAGGCTAAAGGAAATCCCTGCAGCCAGAGAGGAAGGAGTGAAACCTATTTGCTGCCTCTGCTACAAGGGTGGGGATGAGGGGATCTACATAAGCTACATGCCTCTGCAGATGAGAAAACCCATTTTAGTGTTAGTAGCTAATCACAGTAGGGGATGCTTCCTGGTGTCAGCTCTGAGGGTTGCAGCCAGCGAAGCCAGATTCTTCTCCACTCCACTACTATTCAGTGATCTATTGCAGCTTTTATGGCTGGCTATGCCCTCCAGGGTTGCAGCAGACCCCACAGCAGCTCACTGCCAATTTCTTTCTGGGTTCTTGTCTTGCAAATTTGAAGAATAAAAGCCATAGATAATAACCAAAGGCAAAAGTGAAATGAATAGGATTTATTTAAGTGAGAAGAAAAGAGATAGAACTCTGGCAAGGCAAGAGGGGACCGGATAGCAGGTTGCCACTTAAATGTACTAGTCCAGGAGCTTATATAACTACTGGGTAGGGGCACTGATCAATATCTATGCTAATCAGGTCTTGGAAAAGTACCAACACTATTGGTCAAAATCTATGCTAATCGAGTCTTGGAAAAGTATCAATGCTATTGGTTTGGCCAGTGACCTTCTAATTGGTTGTGCCCTATTAACCCTTGAGTTTAAATTTTCCTGTAAACTCCATTCGGGTGCACCCCCACTTCCATTCCCCATCTCCCCACCCCACTACCACCCCCTGCTCTGGGACAAAGGCTTGGCTGGAATGTTTGGAATGTTTCTATAGATTTCATGAAGTGGTCTTCAAATTTGAAAAAAATCTTAATTGGAGTCCATTGTACACCCTATCTTATTTAGGAGCATAGGGCAGTAAAAGATAACTCATCTGGGTAGGAATCAGATTTATATATATATATATATATATATATATATATATATATATATATATATATATATATATTTACAAAATACATTTCACTTTAAATGTACTATTTGATGGGTTTTACTATATTCAGAAAGTTGTACAATTATCACCACTATCAATATTAGAACAGTTTCATCACAAGAAACAGATTTTGCAGGGTGTTTTACACTACAGGAAGGACTTTGGATTTTACCGAGTGAAAAGAGTTGCTGTCACTTTAGCAGCTAGAGGTGAAGGGACAAAGGACAAAAGCAGAGAAACCAGTTGTTACATTCATCCAGGTGGAACATGATGGTGGTGAGAAAAGGTTGAATGATTTTACATTTTGAAGTAAAGCCAATAGGATTTACTGATGGGCTGGATGTGGGTTGCAAGAGAAAAGAGTCAAGAAGAACACCTAGGTTTGATTGTTGGTGGAACTGCAAGGTAGTAAAACCACTCAGGAAAGCAGTGTGGAGATTTCTCAAAAAACTAGGAATGGAACCACCTATGATCCAGCTACCCCATTCCACAGTATATATCCAAAAGCTCTAAATTCAGCATCCTATAGGGATACAGTTGCATCAATGTTTACAGCAGCACAATTCACAATATCCAAGCTATGGAACCAACCAAGGTACCCTTCAATAGATGAATGAATAAAGAAAATATTCACTTCATGGTATATATACACCATGGAGTATTAGCCAGAAGGAAGAATGAAATTATGTCATTTGCTAGTGAATAGATGGAACTGGAGACTATCATGCTAAGTGAAACAAGCTAGACTCAGAAAGGTAAAGGTTGAATGTTTTCTCTGATATTCAGAAGCTAGTCCAAAATAATGGGGGAATAGAGAGGAAAAAGAGGGGTAGATTCCATTACAATAGAAGATCAGTGGACTGACTATCTAGAAGAAGACTGAGGGGAAGGGAGAAGGGATGGGATAAGGTAAGAACAGTGGAAGGAATCTGACCTAACTTTCCTATGTACATATATGAACACACCACAGTAAATCTCACCATCATGTATATATCCACAAGACACTAACAAAACGAAAACCCTAAAAGTAAATAGCAGAACGATCAGTAGAGTAGAAGGAAGGGAATAGGAGGGAAGGGAAAGGGAAAACACTGGGGAAGGAATTAAAGCAAATTATATTCCATGCTTGTATAATTGTGTCAAAATGAATCCTAATGTTCTGTATAACTAAAAAAAGAACCAACTTAAAAAAAAAAAAAACATAATAATACACAGGTTTGGGGCCAAACAAGGGGAAGAATGAAGTTACAATTGACCTATAGTAGGACAATAAGGAAGATTTAGGACAATAAAGAAGACATCTTTTGTCATTTTAAGTTGGAGATGCTTATTGTACACTCACACAAAGACCATGAGTAAGCTCTAAGGTTCAGAAGAGATGACTGACCTGGTTGGAAATACATTTGGGAGTCATCAGCATATAAATATTTAAGGACATGAGATCAGTAGAAGTCACCAAGCGAGTGAATGAGGATATAGAGAAGAAGTCCAAGGACTGAGCTGTTAAGAGGTTAGGAAGAAGAAAACTTTGCAAAAGCAGGGCACAGTGGTATGTGCCTATAATCCCAGCTACTAAGCAGGCTGAGACAGGAGGATCACAAGTTTGAGGCCAGCCTGGGCAACTTCTTGAGATCCTGTCTCAAAATAAAAAGGACTGAATGTGTAGTAGTTCAGTGGTAGAGCACTCCTGGGTTCAATCCCCAGTACCACCAAATTAAAAAAAAAAAAAAAAAGGAAAAGAAAACTTTGCAAGGAAATTGATGAGTAAGTAGAATCACCTAGAATCACCACCTCTATTTCAAAGATCGTAAACTCAGATACCTAGTCAAGCAAGGTGCAGGAACAAAACCAGTGGCTGAATACCAACTCAGACCACCTGCTTTTCTCACCAGTAATTAATCTATGCAGCAAAGATTTTCAGAACATTCCTCCTGTGATGGAAGCCTTCTGATGCACACTTTCCAGCTGGGAGATGGTGAGACAGGATAAAGAACGCTTACTTAAAGAAATCCTCCTCATCTAACACCACCACTGGCTGGGCCCTGTGTGGCTGGTAAAATGCAAATGCGTGGTGGCAGCACAAGATACTGACCCAAAGTTCCAAATGACACCATGAGTCCACTACCAACGACTCTTAATAGTCAAAGAGAATTTCCTTACGGTAAAGATTTCACACACAAAAAGATGGCACTAGGGGTATTATATTAGTTTTTAACAATAGGTGACAACTTGCCGTAACATAGTAGCTTAAAGTAACATGTATTTGTTATCTCACAATTTCTGTTCATCAGAAGTCTGGGCATGGCTTAGCTGGATTCTCTTCTAGGGATCTCAGAAGGCTAAAAACCCATATTGGCCAGGCTGCATTACCATCTGAAGGCTTGACTAGGGAAGGATCTGTTCCTAAGTTTCTTTGAGTTGTTAGAAAATTTCATTTCCTTGCACAAGCTGTATTTGCTTCTTTCAAACCAACAGTGGAGAAATGGATCCAGTCTCTTCAGAGAAGGACTAGTTCTTTTCTGAAGGCCTCACTTGTAGAAAGTCAGGCCTGTCTAGAATAATGTCCCTTTCTTTAAATGAGAGTCAACTGATTAGGGACCCTAATCACACCTACAAAGTCCTTTCACCTTTGCAACGGAATGCAATATGATCATGGGTAGCCCAGCACCACTGCCACATTCTGTTGTGAAAGCAAGAGAAGGCAGGGTGGATTATGCAGAGTGTAATACCAGGTACTGGAGATCATCAAGGTCATATTAGAATTTTGCCTACCACAGTGAAGGTCCAAGAACCTAAACCTTCATGTTAAATTCAAAGGGAAGTATTGACCCTAAAAAAAAAGGGCACATTTTTTTGGGTAGCAGTAATATCGTTTGAATAATCCTCTTTGGGTAACACTGAGAGACATTCACAGGCCTGCTTTGAGAAAATCACATCACCAGATCAATACAAACAAATAGACAAAACAACAATATCAAGAAATCAGCAACCTTATAATTTATCAATGAAATATAATTCCTGAAAGGTGGTAAATCCATCTGTCAGTCAGAGGTAGTGGCACACAACTGTAATCCCAACAACTCGGGAGGCTGAGGCAGGAGGATCACAAGTTTGAGGCCAGCCTGAACAATTTAGTGAGATCCATCTCAAAATAACATAGAAAAAGGGCTGGAGATGTATCTCAGTGGTAGAATACTTCAGCATAGGTGAGGTCCTGTATTAAATCCTCAGAATTGCAAAAAATCAAAAAACTATTCTAGTGATCTTCTCTTTCTCCTCCCCTCTGCCCCCCCCCCCCACCTTGGTACTGGGAATTAAATCCAGGGCCTGTCCTATGCTGAAGCATTTTACGCAGAGCTATCCCCCCAGTCCTTTTTCTATTTTGTTCTGCTACGTGATCTCACTATGTTTCCCATGCTGGCCTGGAACTTTTAATTCTCTTGCCTCAATCTCCCTAATACTAGTAGTGTTTACAGATGTGCCATCACACTCCACTTGATCTTATCCTTTAATGTGAAAAATGATCTAATACTGATATAACAAACATTTATTTTGATGTTAAAGAATTCAGTACTCTTTGAGAAAAAGAAACATTAATTCTCTATTATAGAACCAGTAGTAGAAATGTATATATGATAAGAGTGAAGAACATACAAAAATATTTTTAATATGAAAAGTAGGTAGCAGTGCTAAAATAAGTTGTTTTGGTGTGTGTGTTGGAGGGTAGTGGGATTGAACTCAGGAGCACCCTACCACTTAGCCACATCCCAAGCCCTTCTTATTTTATTTTGAGACAGGGTCTCACTAAGTTGCTGAGGCTGGCCTTGAACTTATGATGCTTGTGCCTCAGACTCCTGAGAGGCCTACTGCACCACACCCACAGATCTAACAATTCCCATATGAGTTACATATTTCCATATGAGTTCCAAATATAGTCATTTGGCATTCTTATAAGTACTAAGTACAATGTCACTATAGGCCTGTGTACTTGTAGCACCTGGAGCTACCTGGAATAGTTTTTAAAATGACTTATTGGAGTTATACTGATTATAAAGCTCTGTTTATCTACCTATCTAGCTATTATACTGATTTAGAGAAATTTCTGATTTATCACTAAACACCAACTCCTCCCAGGACTAATAACATAAATGATCTATGACCACTCTAATATATAAATGCAGTTCCTACTTCCACCCATGAGGCCAACTTGGGAGAATCACAGATGAAATATTCTGGGTAAACTTAGCAGTGAGGTAAAATAATATAACATATCTGAGTCACAAGTATGACAAATGAATATTTTTGAATACTGGGAGACTAAGATTATCTCACAGAGAAAACTCCACAACACTACAACAAATAACTTTCCCATGTGGCAAAATATAGCATGCAGAGGCTAAAATTATATTTCTGCCATTTTATCACACATTTTTACTGCATATAGTGACTTTGGGGGCACTGTTAGGACTGTACTTTCATTTGAATTGGTGTAAACAATACATGAGTTCTACTGTCCCACAGCTTCCATTCAGATGACTAAAGTCATGGGACTTTCAGCATAGCTAGCTGATGACAGTGGATCCTACTTTGTCCCAAAATTCAGTTCAAGCATGGCCATACGAATTAGATTCTAAGCTCTTTACAGGCAAAAAACAGGAATTGTACAGTTCTTGGTATATAATAGGACATCAAAAAGTATTTTTGAACTAATGTTTAAGGTGGAATATTAGAATTCACTCAATTCACAGGGCTGTAGGATTCTGAGATCTCTCAACTTTCAGATTCTATTCAACCCAATAAACAAATGTGTCTTTGCTAAATGCAGGAAATGTGCTAGTTGCTAAGGACACCCAACTGATAAGTCAGTCCTTGCTGTCAAGAGACTCACATGAGCCTGCTGTGGTGTTACATGCCTATAATCCCAGTGACTTTGGAGGCTGAGAGGTGGATCATAAATTTGAGGCCAGCCTGGGCAACTTAGTGAGAAACTATCTCAAAAAATCCGGGGCTAGGGGCTAGGGATGTAGCTCAGGGGTAAAGTTCCCCTGGGTTCAATCCCAGTACCACCAAACAAATTAATCAACTAATCATAATTGTAAAAAATAAAGTATGATCAATTAAAAGGGCTAGGGTATAACTCTGTAGTAGAGTGCCCCTGGGTCCAACTCCCAGTACTGGGGGAAAAAAAAAAGCAAGAAAAGAAAAGAAACTCACTCATGTCATCTTGCAGTCATACTTCCTTCTAAAGAACCTCTAAGAAATGGGTAGTGGATAGACCCTTGGAGTTCCATAGAACACATTTCAATAATCTCCAGATGTTGACTCAGGCCAGATTGTGTAAATCAGGTTTTGTCTGCAAAACTGAAAATGTTTCAATACCTACCTAAATTTCCATGTTGAAGATTTTTTATTGTTTTGTTTTTTGTTTTGCAATGCTGACAATTGAACCCAGGAACTCAACAGATGCTAGGAAAACATTCCATCACTAAACTATGTCCCAATGTTGAGGAGCTCTTTAACAAAGACATCTCATATAAGGATTTAAAGCATGGATACAAAATACACAGCACCCATGGGTGAATCAAGCACTGATGATGACCATTCCTTTACTTAAGTATTATTCCTTTTTAGAAATTGTGCAAAGTGGCAGCTAAAATAAGTGAACCAGAAAACCAATCTATTACTTTTCATTTATACTAAATAAAATCAAAGGAGCTGGAGAATATTTTGTCTAGAATGATAAAAACATAGGGTCACAAAATTCCCATGTACCTTTGCAAAATTTACTCTGTGACCTGTAGCAGTGCAGAGACCCTTATAATGTAAGCACTGTTTTGAATGCAAGCATATCGGAGGCATTCTCACCACTTGAGTGACTCCAGTAGGTTTATGAAATGTTTTTGCATGTGTTGCATAAAGTCATAAAACAAAGGGAGTTTTGAACTATTCAGTGAAATCTGTACATTAAAGTTTGTTTTTAAGAAACATGTAACTCCTGCTTGCAGTTATAAAGGTCTGCTTTCCACCTACAAGTTGCCATTATCTCAAAGGTGAAATTTTAGCATATGACTAAAATGTCCTATAGCCACAGCTTTTCATGATTCAGCATCTGACATCAATAATTCACAGTGAGATCACAGACTCTGTGGAAGATAGTGACATATTCACTTGTCTTATGAAAAAAAGCTCAGGGCATATCTAGAGCATTTTGAATTTAGATTGTGGCTGGTTGTGTGAGTGTCAGATATTTGTCTCTCTGCTGTTGTGCATGCAAAGGACCCTTCTGTGGGAAAGGCACTTTGAGAAAGGTGAAATTAGGTTGTCATGCTGAGATTCTCACAGGTGGTCATCAGCTCCCCACAGATACACAAGCTAGGTCAGGGATTCCCAGAGCTACACACTGCTGATGGGAAGCCTTTTTGCTTTCTGCAGAAAAGATTCCAACTTGGTTCCCTGCCATCACTAAACACAAACGTGTTGGTTTTTCTTTTTTGAGCTTCCAACCCTTGCAACTTTCCAAAAATAAATCAAACCAGCCATCAGGGCACCGAAATAATACTACTACTAATAAGCAGCTTTGCCTAGACTTATATAAACAAAATTTCTGAGGTAACTAACCTTTGCCCAGGAGGTCTGGACATACTTTTTTTTTTTAAATGTAACCTGCTTACTAATAATTACTAGACTTGGGTGCATTAACCCTGGGAATAGATTTTAATAACAAACAAAAGATATGAAACAATAATTTTTAAATGTGCACCAACTAGAAAAACAATCGGCAGGCTGCTGCAGCCGAAACTGAAGTCACCTCCCGCCACCGCAACGTCCCTCACTCCAGATGGCCCCCCACCAACCGGATAAGAGAACCAGCTCCGGACCCCGCCTTCCCGGTTTCTGCACCGCCCGCGTCCCCTCGGATCGCCTCCCTCTTAGCTCCGCCTTTTTCCGCTCCTCTCAGCTGGGCTCCAAGACCAGGGGTCAAATTGCCGAAGCAGTCTAATTTGCATGGACCAATGACCGCACCGTATGCAAATGAGACGGGACGTGGTTGGCTGAGGATTGGCAGGATAACTCCGGCGAGCCAGGGCCTTTGTCCTCCAGTGGCTGTGAGGCAGCTGCGGTAGTGGCGTCGTGGTACACTTCTAGGCTAGGGCCCGCAAGCGACGGGGCGAGCCTGCAAGCGGGGCGGGAAGGGAGCACGGCGCGGCAGCGGCGGGCGCTGCTGGAGGAGCCCGGGAGGGCGAGGGGCGGTCGGACTGCGTCGGATCGGAGCGCGCCACAGGAAGCCTGAGAGCGAGTGCAGAGAGCTGGCGCCCGCGCGCCCACGGTGGCCGGAGCAGCCCGCACGCCGCGCTCTCTGTGAGGGACTTGCAGTTGCAATATGACTTTGGAAGAATTCTCGGCTGGAGAGCAAAAGACCGAAAGGTAAGTCCGCCTGCTGACTTCTCCGGCCCTAGTCCTCTCGCCCTCCCCGCGCGCTTCAGGGCAGCTGGGCTGTGGGAGATTTGCAGGGGAGCAAGCGGAAAAGTTTGTCTAGGGCACCTCCTGCCCTCGGTCCCTCGGGGATCCTCGAGGGTCACCCGTCAACGGAAAGCACCCCGCCAGGGCCTTGCGAAGTCAGAAGCGGCTTCCGCGGCAGACAGGCTGTGGTCATGACCCCCGGGGAGGGTGACGGGGCACTCTCGGGGATTCTCACGGGACACCCGGCCTCCGGGCGTGAGAGGGGTCATGAGGGGTGATGCGGCCGGGGCAGTCCGGGTTTGCAGAAAGCCCGAATGCCCTGGCCCTCGGAAGAGAGGGTCTTGGTGCAGGGGGAGAGGTCGGCAATGGTCCGAGGGCTCACAGGTCCCCTTACTTTTGCTCACCCATAGGATGGACAAGGTGGGCGATGCCCTGGAGGAAGTGCTCAGCAAAGCCCTGAGTCAGCGTACCATCACAGTCGGGGTGTACGAGGCGGCGAAGCTGCTCAACGTGTAAGTGGGGGCGAGCCTTAGCTATCCCCTCGTGGGACCCCTTCCCACCCCATCCCGCGGGACCCCTTCCCACCCCATCCCGCGGAGGTCGCCTCCGGGACGCCCCTCACCGTGCAGCACCCCTCTGTGATTTGCATCTGCTGCGCGCTGCCTGCCCCGGGCTTGTAGCCCCAGGCCGGAACTGATCCCGAGATCCGGCGGGGTTGCGGGTGCCCCTGCGGGTCGGGGGAACCTCAGCATTTACCCGCTTTGCCCATTGCCTGCAGCGACCCGGATAATGTGGTTCTGTGCCTGCTGGCGGCAGACGAGGACGACGACAGGGATGTGGCTCTGCAGATCCACTTCACTCTGATCCAGGCGTTCTGCTGTGAGAACGACATTAACATCCTGCGCGTCAGCAACCCGGGCCGGCTGGCAGAGCTCCTGCTGCTGGAGACCGACGGGAGCCCAGCTGCAAGCGAGGGCGCAGCGCAGCCCCCGGACCTGCACTGCGTGCTGGTTACGGTAAGGAAGTAGGAGACTGCGACCAAGTTGGGGCTAGAACCCTGAAAGGAAGCGAGCTCGGGCTGAGTGATAGGCTGCAGACCTGTATGGGTGGGGGTTAAGAGCATGGCTGCCTTTGCCCCACTAAAGTGTGTTGGACTTTCAGCCGAGAGGTACTAGTTTCATCATCAGGATTTTCTCGGGTACAGAACAAGTCTAAGCACGTTGGCTGGTGCCAACAGCGGAAGAGATCCCTGTGAGTCAGCAGTCAGCCGGGCTACTCCCTACCTACATCTGCACTACCTCGCGTGACTAATTCCTTTAGCAGGGCAGATTAGATAAAGCCAAATAAATTCCTGGCTCACCCCTCATTAAGAAGTCAGCTTCGTTCTCTGCCAGTCAAAGCTAAAAATAGAAATGGTGTAGGAGACTGACCTTATTAATTCCCTAGAAATACATTAAGAGGCTCAAGTGGAATTTTTTTTTCTTTGCAATCTTGCAATTTTTAAATGCAGTCCCACCTCCCCACTCTCATAAAGCCTTTGGAGGGTAGACAAGATGATTTTAGAAGTAATTGTGCTGGCTTGACTGTCTTCTGAATTTTTCTCCTTTTTGACTGGTCTAGGGAAGTGCAGCCTCAGTTATTTTGCTACTTCTGAAAAGTACTACTCATTATCTTTTGGAAGATAACAGGTGGCAATTCCAGTTAGCTGGTGTGCAGCTCTCATCTCATTGTACACACAGCATGGAAATACTTTTCAAAATGGTTACACTGAAGGCTCAGCCAGGGTACAAGTATGGGAAGGCAACCCTGTGAATGATCCTCTCATGCAAAACTGAATAGATATGCAAACATATATTTGTGGCTCATTATGAGTTTCATATGTTTAGACTTTGCAGAGTACAGTTTGATAGATAATATTTTTAGTCGTTTTATAGGAAACCCAACTACTTAGAAGAATTTATATTGTTTGTGCATATAACTTGTCTCCATGTCATGTAGCCAAAATATAGAATGTTCAGGTATCTTCCTTTCACCAGTAGTGTAATTATTAGAAAATGCTGATAATTTTTATGGGAAATTAATTTTTCTAAATTTGTTCCTAGAATCCACATTCATCACAATGGAAGGATCCTGCCTTAAGTCAACTTATTTGTTTCTGCCGCGAAAGTCGCTACATGGATCAGTGGGTTCCAGTGATTAATCTCCCTGAACGGTGATGGCATCTGAATGAAAATAACTAAACCAAATTGCACTGAAGTTTTGAAATACCTTTGTAGTTACTCAAGCAGTTACTCCCTACACTGATGCAAGGATTACAGAAACTGATGTCAAGGGGCTGAGTGAGTTCAACTACATGTTCTGGGGGCCCAGAGATAGATGACTTTGTAGATGGAAAGAGGTGAAAATGAAGAAACAAGCTGTGTTGAAACAAATAAAAGTCAAAAGGAACAAAAATTACAGAGAACCACGTGGGAAGGAAAACTATGTATTAATTTAGGATGGTTGAGTTACATTAAAATAAACCAAATATGCTTTGTTAAAGTTTAAATGTGCAGCAGTAGTTTGGGTATTTTGGTTTATATTCCCTCCCTCAAGTTAAAAAAAAAAAAACTGAAAGGGTTAATTATATTTTAAAACCATATTTTATTGTATTTTGATGAGATGTTAAATTCTCAAAAGTTTTATTATAATTGTACTAAGTTATTTTATGACATGAAAGGTTATTTATGCTATAAATTTTTTGAAACAATACCTACAATAAACTGATGTGGAATAATTGCATCATTTCTCAGTGTGTTCTTCTGTCTTTTGTTAGCTTGGACTTTATTAACAGATATTTGCTGATGCCTTGCTCTACACTAGGTCAGGAAAACATGTAATTTAAGAAGAATTGGGGTTGGGGTTAGAAAAAAGAAATGGTTACATATTCAGCTTGCCAGCTGAGATGCAGCTCAGTGGTAGACCACTTGCTTAGCATGCACCAGACCTTGGGTTCAGTCCTCAGCACTGCAAACCAAAAACCCGTGGTGAGATTCAACTTGCAGAATCTGAAAAATTATAGCTTATTAATGTTAGTGCTAAATTGTGTACAAAAGGTGGAAGCAGAGAGGAATTACCCAAAGCTACCTGCAAGATGAGTGAAGTTTTTATTGAGGAGAATCATTTTTATTTGGGTCTTAAAAAGTTTCATTTCTCTTAAGTAGGAGAAAGGGATATTACTAGCAGCCGCATTAGTTTATTCAAAGGTGTGGAGGCTTAAAACATCACAACCTGTTCCAGGGAACATAAAGTGACTCTGTGTGCCTCTGGTATAGACAGATAAGGGAGAGATAGTTGAAAAGGTAGGTGGAGATTAGGCCCAGACTGAAGGCATTCTGCGTCATGCGTTTGCATATAGCCTTCTGTAAATGAGCAGCCTGCAGACAGCTTCATAAACTAAGTGGCACAGTCAGCACTGGAAGATAACATTGGACTGTGAGAGACCGCTACTGGGTTGAATGGCTGGAGGTAAAAGGGCTGATTAGGAAGTGACTACCAGTCCAAGGCTGTGCACTTAGCAGAACCTTATTTAGGGAATGAAGTGGCCTGGTAGCATGGCAGTGCCCTTAGCCTATTCCTAGGGTTTTGTACCCTCCAGCTGAATATTCACAACAGTTTTTAAGGGGACTGGTTAAATTATGTCAATTGGGAAAGATGGCAGAGAGGAAAGAAGTGAAAGAAATGAAAGCTTTCAGCAGAACAATCATCTTTTAGTTGGCACAGTCACTTGATAATTAACTGCAACAATCTCCTATAGACAGAGCCAAAGAAAGCAAAAATGCTTACTGAGGCGAGACCTAGCATAACTTCAGTCCTCAGGGTTTTTCTATGTTTACTTCTCAAACCATACCCTCCCAAGCTCCCCTCCATCAGTCTCCCATCATTATCATGACTCTGTATGATCAGGAAAAACAGAGAAAAACCAATAGCAACAATAACAAAGAAAAAAAAAACACTCTTAAGTTCCTGCATATCTTAGAACAGGTTCATAAAGAGCCTTTCACCTTTCACCTGCAGAACATAGGTGTTTCTGCTTTTTTTCTGTCTGCTAGAATTCCAATGGGCTTGTTCAGCCAAAGCAAAATCCAAACCATAATTGGAATTTAATCTTTTCATATTACAAGAAAATTGAGAGCAGTGAGTTTGAAACAGCATTTTTTTTTTGCATTCCCATCAGAGTAAGTATTTTCAATCTTTTTTTCACTACTATGTGTGATTAAAAACCCTTCTGCAAAGATGAGTGAATTAAACTCGGTAGGCAGAGTAGAGAAAAGCAACTTTGGTGGAAGGAGCCTGGATAGCAGGCAACCTGGGTTGGTCCTTCTCCATTCTGTTCTTCTTTGTAAAATAGAGATAAAAATGACCTGCCTTGCAGGTCATTTACTATAACTTGAGGGCAGGAACTAATATTTGGTTCGTGGTTGTAGGCCAGTGGTTAACACACATGCATGGCAGCAATCGGTGCTGAATGATATTTGTTAAATAAATGACTAGAAATGAGTGCAGGGCTGGGGATATGTGGCTCAGTGGTAGAGCATATGGTTAGCAAGAGTGAGCCCTGTGTTCAATTCCTAGCACCACGAAAAGAAAGAAAAAGAAAAATGAGAAAGAATAAGAATGAGTGCCAACTACTGGCATATAATAGTTGGTCAATAGAAGATGTCATATTAAAGCCCAGATGATAGTAATAGGAAAACATTTAAGACTTCAGAGACATTTGTCTGTTGCTTATAATGTACACACATATGTTATTATTAAAAAGAAGTCTTGAATCTTCATCCTAAATTCTATGGCTTAGGGATATGAAATAATAGCACACATTCCTCAGATTGCCTTGTTTGTAGATAATCTCAACAATTTACGAAATGCTACTATTTTGAGTTTTGTTTCATTGTTATTCTTTCCTGAACATAATAAAAAGTTAACATAGCATTGAAAAATCCAATCATGAAAGAGTTAGTTATACATAAGTACACAATTGCTTGGACAGCATCTGCCTCTAATTAATGCCAATATTTATTCTTCAGTTGTTGCTTGAAATATCCTTAAACTTATTTATCTTAAGCCAGGTGGAAATGTTACAAGAACAAAAATCCCCTCATCTATCTAAGGTGTCTTGTATATTGAAACGTGGAAAATACCTGTTTGTTTGTTTCCCCCACTGGCAATTTAACCTCAGTGTCATAAATAGCATTCCCTCCTCCTTTCCACAATTAACTAAGGGCCTCAGTAGGTCAAACTTCTATAAGAAGGGACCATGAAAGTAGCTAATCTCCTGTTATCTACTATTCCCAAATAAAGAAAAAAAATTATTTGTAGGAAGCAGCTATTAGTATGCTATCAATTAGAAGCTTTTTTTTTTTAATGAATCTTTTTTGTAGATGGACACAACACAATGCCTTTATTTTTATGTGGTGCTGAGAATCGAACTTGGGTTGCGCCCATGCTAGGCGAGCGCTCTACCACTGAGCCACAATCCCAGCCCAATTAGAAGCTTTTTCAAAGCATATTTTGAGTTAGCTTACTATAATCCTTATGAAATAATTATCTCCTTTATTTTCAATTATAAGCGTTAAATTTTTCTTTCAAATGAATAGAACCCAATGGCATTATTTAACTCATGCCAATGTCTCTAAGTTGAGAGATAAATTCCTTTAAAAAAAAAAAAACAATCCTTATTAAACATCAGAACTTCTGTGAAAATGTTGTATTCTTAGAAACCACCAAGAAAGAGTGAGTGTTCACTATGGGCAAGGGACTAAGCTGGTTAAGTTGAAGTATAGGAAAAAATCAGGTATATGCTGACTTCAGGGAGCTCACAGTCTAGAGAAACAAGGTGTTAAGTATATTGACACAGGGGCTGGGGATGTGGCTCAAGCGGTAGCGCGCTCGCCTGGCATGCGTGCGGCCCAGGTTCGATCCTCAGCACCACATACCAACAAAGATGTTGTGTCCGCCGAGAACTAAAAAAAATAAATATTAAAAATTCTCTCTCTCTCTCTCTCTCTCTCCTCTCTCACTCTCTCTTTAAAAAAAAAAAGTATATTGACACACACAATATACTAAAGCAGAATATGCGCCCCCCCCCAAAAAAAAAGGAGACCAAGAGAATCTTTAGGGAAGTTCAAAGGGTAGAAATCTCCAGGGTATAGAGGGATGGAAGGGAGCAAAAATTATAAGTTTTGTGCATTGAAAATTGCACAAAAATACTTGATTGTTTGAATATGATTTTGCTAGGTGCTATAGAGATTATTACTAAGATCCAGCCTATGGGAGCACTTGCCCTTAAGTTTATAATCTATAGGGTAATCAGGATAAGCACATTCGTTCCTTTAATGCTCTTTACTAAATGCCTATCATGTACTTGGAGCTGTGTTAGGTCCCAGGCTATAAGAGATGAAGAAGCAGCTGCCTTCAAGGATGTGCACAATTTAGTAGAGATGCCTGATACCTGTAAAATTGGGTGATGAGGGGCTGGGGATGTGGCTCAAGCGGTAGCGTGCTCGCCTGGCATGCGTGCGGCCCGGGTTCGATCCTCAGCACCACATACCAACAAAGATGTTGTGTCCGCCGAGAACTAAATAAATAAATAAATATTAAAAATTCTCTCTCTCTCTCTCTCTCTCTCTCTCCCCCCCCCACTCTCTCTTTAAAAAAAATAAAAATAAAAATAAAAAAAAATAAAATTGGGTGATGAGTGATAATAGGTGATAAGTGATATACTTAAGACCTAAGTGTTCTTGGGTCAAGGAGTGTTTTCTAGGTCCAGTGAGACATGAAAGGTGAAGAGACTTGCCAGAGGACAGTGAAGGGCATTTACTCACGGAGGAGGAACTGCAGTTCAAGGCATGTTTAAGGCTGGCTTCTGGGGATGAGAACAATAATATAGGTTTATGCTGAGCACTGATCTAAGTACTTTACCTATGGCCACTTACCAGCACTTTCAACAATTCTATGAAGTAGATACTATGAATGTCTCCATTTTGAAGGTGAAAAGACTCATATTCAGAGAGAGTAATTTTGCCCAGAGTCATACTGGATAGGAAGTGGCAAAGCTAGATGTAGTATTGTCCTTCAATGATGGGTGACAATGTGGGGAAAATGGCAGGAGCCTAACTATGACTTTGCTGCAAGCCAAAGTTTTTTCTAGTAGGCAATACAAAGCAATTAAAAATAACTCGTTGGGTTGCAGTATAACGCAGTAGTAGAGTATTTGCCTAGTGTGAGCAAAGTCCTAGATTTGGTCCCCAGTACCATGGAGGGGGAAAAAAAGATTTAGAAATTACTAGTGGTCAATTGGGCATGATGATGCATGCCTACAATCCCAGCAACTCAGGAAGCTGAGGTAGGAGGATTACAAATCTGAGGCCAGCCTCTGCAATTCAGCAAGACCCTCAGAAATTTAGTAAAGTCCTTTCACAAAAACAAAATATTAAAAGGGTTGGGAATATAGCTTGGTGGTAATGTGCCCCTGGGCTCAATCCCCAGTACAAAAACAAACAACAACAACAACAAAAAAAAAAAAACTGAGAAAGGATGTTATCACCATAAAGAGAGAGCCAGAAAAAGATGACACTGTGACACACAAAGTCCTAACGTGAGTGTGGAAATGGGTAGCCAAGAAAAATCTGGCTCACTTAATATTTAGCAATTTTTTAAACATAATTCTTTTTTAAATATTTTTTAGTTGTAGTTGGACACAACACCTTTATTTATTTATTTATTTATTTATTTATTTATACGTGGTGCTGAGGATCAAACCCAGGGCCTCCCACTGAGCCACAGCCCCAGCCCTTAGCAATTTTTTAAAATATCAGATTTAACATTTAAATATGCTGTAGCCATGGCTGGAGCTGTGAAGAAGCTCCTCCCTTTTAGACTAGGATTTCTTATTTGCCACAGGCCTCAGCCTTCTCTAGAGTGAATTCTAGCTTACTAAACTCAAGTAGTCTTTCCTCCCTAAACTTTTGGGCAACTATGGTCTGCCTTTTGCCTCAATATTTAAAACTCTTGGGCTTGGAGTCCACCTGCGTCAAAAGACGTGCCTTGTACTATCAGAACTTCTCAAACTGCTAATGCAAACAAGGTCCTGGGGTGCTGGCTAAAATACAATTTTTCAAGACCCTTCCCAGAAGTCTCAGATTAACTGGGGCCTAGATAAGGCTTAGAATTTCTTTAAGTGCTTCTGGTAAGTCTTGCTATCAGGAAAGTTTGAGGAACACCTCACGATTTCCCTGAGTTTCTGTGCCTGCAGATGCAGCTCAGCCACTTTCCAAGTCCTAGGAGGGAGGAGCATTCTCTCCTCGATGTCAGCACCCCCAGGAGCTGAGGAATGAATGTACCTTCCTCTGCAAATTGCAGAGATTCCCAGGGAAGATGTGTAGCAGAACCATATGCCACCTGGAGACAGGGTTAAAATTTAATAGTTTACTAAAGTGATCGCAACAGAAGTTACAGGAACCACAAAAGGCAGGGAAGTTCACAAACCTAAAGGCTCTTACCTCCACCTTGAATGGATCCATCAAAAGACCTGTTTGCACCAGCACAGTGCCGGGCAGTGGGAAGATGAGAAAGAAATGATTGGCATAACAAATGGTTGTACTGGTATTATTGTACAGGCATACTGCTGGGTGTCAGGAAGGTAGCAGGTCCTAGGAAGTGAGAGGGTTCCCATTTTTCTTAGATCCTCTAGTACAGTGTACTTTTCACAATTATTAACTCATTTTTTTTTTTTTCCTGCTAAAGCAAGTGAGGCCTCATAGAAGTCAAGAGACATCTCCAAGATTCTTGGGCAAGGAAGTAGAAGAACAGAATTTTCCTGTGAACTCAATCCTCTTTATACTGAAGCTGTCTCTAAAAGGCCAACCAGACAGCAGAGGTTGCCTGGGGAGGATGAAACTAATTGAATCTAATCTTTTACTTAACCCTGATAAGCAGGACCAAGCCTCAGGAAAACTAAAGGAGATGAAAAGCTGGGTGGAGAGCATTCTAAGAATTGTTCTGGTATCATAGATCAGATCACTGGGAAAAGGGATCTTCAGAGCGTTTTTTATGCTAAATAAAATCTTTTTCTAGAATTAATACTCTGAGAAAAGAATTTATTCAGAAAAGCAGCAAATTTACATGACTCTATCACCATATTGTAATCATGTTTCAATCTTTGAAATAAGCACTCAGCTACAAGAGGCTGGCTTGAAGAGTCTTCTGATTTCACTTTGCTTTTTTGTGTGACTATGAAGGACTGGGATGGCAAAAGAAAGAGGGAGAGCAGAAGAGGTGAGACAGTGGGGTTTTGGAGCCAGAAAGACCTGGTCTGGGATCCTGGAAAAGTTAACATAACTTCTCTAAGCTTTACTTCTATAAAGGGGGTGGGGATGTTGTTATGATGATGAAAACAGTATATTGAAAACACTCAGCCCAGTTCCTAGGAACAATACGTGTAATCTAATAACAATTACATTTCCCATGAGTTGGTAATTTTCTATGTATGCGTGTATATTTTCTATGCAATTATTCTAAATTTGCAAATTAAATAAAAAAAGAACTACCCTGCCCCCTCATCCTCCACAAGCTGCATAGACCAACTTAACTAAATGCAACATCCAATTACATTATGTTAATTTTCACTAATCTGGCTTCACCTTTCAGAGAACTCAACTCAGTTCTTTATCCCTTACTTGGACTCTTAGTAGTTCTGTTCAGAATCTAGGGCTGAGAACATGCTGCCTGCTAAACACTGAGCTGCAGCCTGCTCCATACAGATGACTATGCCTGGTGTCTGCCCGTAGTCTTGGATGTGGGCACAGGAAGCTGACAGACAGACAAGTTTCAAGCCAGTTTAGTGTCATGGCATGTCTGGGCATGCACGGTGGTTGTGTGTGCGCACTTGCGCATGCGGAGTGCAGGATGGTGGTCAGGGAGCCTTCCAGGAAAGGGAGATGCTTGACTTGAGTCCTGAAGCATGATTAGGAGTCCACATGGGTCTCATTCTGTGCTGTTGACTAGAGGATTAGGTGTGAAGGGAGTGGAGACTTGTCAGCTAAAAAGGTGGACAGAGACAAATCACAGAGGACCTTGTGTGTTCTTCCGAGGAGTGTAGACTTTGCCCTGTTGGCAATGAGGAGGAGGTTCTGAGGATTTTTATGTAGAATAAAATGTTCAATTCTGAGTGTACTGTGGCTAGCTTTTTTTCTGGTGGATTCAATTGCTCAGGACACAGCGTCCTGGAAGGGATCTGAGGGTAATGTAAAGAGACATTTATTTATTGTTGCTCTCTGTCCTGTTCCTCTCCCTCTTCCTTCTGCTAACTTCTTTCTTCCCATCCTCTTACTCCAGTCTCAAGGGTAGATTTGTCATGTCTGGCCTATCCCCCTGCCTTGGTGATTGAGATGGATATACAACTTCAGCTGGCCAATCAGAGACCTCCCTGGGACTTTTCTGCTACACAGATTCTCTTCTGATGTTGCCCAGCTGATGGCTATGTCTATGCTGGCAGTCATCTTACCTACCAGAAATTAAGCCTGTTCAAGAAAGAGGGGCAGAGGGGCTGGGGTTGTGGCTCATCGGTGGAGCGCTCACCTAGCATGTGCAATGCCCTGGGTTTGATCCTAAGCACCACATAAAAATAAATAGATAGACAGATGATAGATAGATAGATAGATAGATAGATAGAGAGAGAGAGATAGATTAAATAAATAAAAGAATGGCAGAGAAGAGACTGGAAAGCAGAGCTCCCAAATCCACCTCTACCTGAAGTTGGTCTAGGTTTTCAGTTATGTGCTTAAACTAGTTTCATTTGCAACCAAAAGAAGATCAGCAATCAGGGAGGAGAGCTTTCTGGAATGTGGAATTTTAGTGCTAAAACTGGGACAGTTCCAAGTAAACGGAGCCAGGGGCAAATATAGAGACTGCAGCCTAGATGGAAGGCTTTTGCAGTTGTCCAGTTAAGGAAGGACACATGTCCAACTTGTTGCATTTGTTTAAGAAATAAGGGGATGGATTTGAGTTTTGGGGAAATCAAATAGGTGTGTGTTAGATCAGTATAAGAAATGAGAGATAATTCTTGAATGCTTCTCAGGTTTCCAGTTTGGGTAGCTTAGTGACCATAATGCTACCAATGAAATTTTCGAGAGCCAGGCACAGTGGTGCAGGTTTATAATCCCAGAGACTCAGAAGACTCAGAAACCTGAAGCAGGAGGATCACAAGTTCTAGGCCAGTCTGGGCAACTTAGTCAGATCCTATCTCAAGATAAAATAAAAATGGCTGGGAATCTAGCTCAGTGGTAATGTGCCCTTGGATTCAGTCCCTAGTACTAGGGGAAAAAAAAATAGAGAGGAGATGGATTTAGTCTTGGATTTATTATGCTGTTTCAGAGTCTTGCATGACTGTTAAAAATGTCCACCGGGCAACAGACAAGTCTGATGTTTGGACAAGAGATTGGGGCTAGATGTTTAGATGAGGTCATGGAAGCTAATGGAAAAGAATGGTGAGTTTATGGAAGAGGATGATTCATATTGTTGAAGGAGTTCATGAGGCAGGGACTGAAAGACTTCATTGAATTTAGAAAATAGTAGTTCACTGGTCATTCAGTTGTGAGATCAGTTTCATTACAACAGTGGAGGTAAAAGCCAGATTATAGTTCCTTGAGAGGATGAGAAAGGAGACCACATATAGAAAAAAAAAATTAGGGCTGGGGCTATAGCTCAGTAGTAGAGTGCTTGCCTGTCACGTGTGAGGCACTGGGTTTGATCCTCAGCACTACATAAAAGTAAATAAATAAATAAATAAATAAATAAAGATGTGTGTCCATCTACGATTTAAAAAATTTTTTTAATTTTTTATTTGTTCTTTTTATTTGTTCATGACAGTAGAATGTACTTTGACATATCATACGCACCTGGAGTATGAGTTCTGGTTTTGATGGTTGTACATGACGTGGCGTTACCCTGGTCGTGTATTCATATGTGAACATAGGAGAGTTAGGTCCAATTCATTCTTTCCCACCCCCACTCCCTCCTTTCCCTTCATTCCCTTTTGTCTAATCCAGTGAACTTCTATTCTCTGCCCCACCCCCACCCATACACACACATTGGAAAAATTCTAATAAAAGGTCAGAAGAGAGGAGGATAAGTGAAGAGCTGGAGGGCTTGGACTTGACTAGGAGGGACCCCTCAACCTGTGAGCCTGATGGCAGGTGGCTGTGATAGAGGTGTGGGGATGTGGGGAAGCAGGAAGTTTTAAGAATTCAGGTCAGATGGCATGTGTGTGCATGGGTGTGTAGGTATGTGTGTGTGTGTTCTGGTGTAGAAGACATGGGTACTTGGAGGGTGACAAAAGTTTAGATTGGAGGAGTTGAACAAACTCTAACAAAAAAAAATAATTATGGAATATCTGTTAAGGATCCAGCAGGGATTAGAAATACTACCACCACTTTTCCTCAGCTATAATTTATTCTCCGTGTTCATTCTAATTATCTTCCTGATAACAAAGGTTATCATGTTAAGACTCTGCTTAAAATCTCTACCCACACCATATAATTCAACGCAAACTACTGATTTGACCCAACCTTCCTTTGCAACCTCATCAACATTGCATATCTCCTCTGTAAAGATCTCTGTTGTCATGACACCCTGGCTTTTTGAGAATTTAGTGTTTTTGGGTTTTTTTTTTTTTTGTATATACTATTTTCATGCTGAGATTATTCTTCATCAACAAACTCCTATTCATCCTTCAAAACCCAACTGATATTTTACCTCTTCTGTAAAATCCTTTCTGACTCATTCAGGCAGAGCAACATCTTAGCATCTGCCACATTTCTTAGTAATTTATGTTTTCCTCCTACAGCCCACTCCCCTTATTCCCATCCAAACTACTCTGAGAGCTCCTGTCTTCACTGGGTTTATCCTGGGACACACCTACACAGTGCTAATAGGAGCTACTATAGTCCTAGTCACAGCTCAACAAACAAAAGAATTTCTCTTTGTCCCTTCTAAAATCCAAAGGCCCCGTCATTCACATTACCAAGTGTGCTATTTTTCTTTTGAAGTTATGTTTTACAAACTTATAAGATGATGATACTTTAGTTTCCTGAAGAACTTTCCTCAATTAATTCTGCAAGTTACAACATGTTGATAGTCAACTTTCTACAATTCATTTTTCCTTAAAAGATCTTCTCCAGGACTGAGGGTGTAGCTCAGTGGTAGAGCGCTGGACGAGCATGCACAAGGCCCTGGGTTCAATCTCCAGCACTGAAAAAAAATAAAATTCTTTCCAGTCCTGCTGAGAAGTCAGTAGCTGAAGTATCAGGAAATGATTCTTTAAATACCTTTTAAATACCTCTAATTACACACAGCAAACCTACATACCCTTCTCTGACTTCATACCCTGGACTTTGGTTTTTCTCCTGATTTTCAATTCAATGAGGAAAATGTGAAATGGCTTACAATAGAGATGAAAAAAAGAAAAAAAAAAAAAACCCAAACTGAAAAATGAGTTGTTCTCCCTCCTCAGATTTATGTAAAAATTTAGAATTGCAAGAAACATTAAGTATCACCTAGACTGAATCCTTGTTAATAGATGAGGAAACAAAACTAGAGGTCATGAATGTCCTCAGGTCACACAGAAAATCAGTGGCAATTGGACCAGAACATATATTTCCTATTTGTAAGGTACATTAGTGCCCCTTTGTCCAAGGTTTCAATCAAGGTTAGAAAATATTAAATTGAAAATTCCAGAAATAAGCAGTTTATAATTTCATTTTTATTATAGTATTAATATTTGCATTGTAAGCACTTTGTTTTATTATTAATTGCTATTATGAATCTCTTACTGTGCCTAACATGAATTTATAATAGATATTTATGTATAGAAAAAACATTTTATATAGAGGGTTTGGTATTATCTGTAGTTCAGGAAACCACTGGGGTCTTGGAACATATCTGCCAGGCACAAAAGGGGAATTGTATGTTTTCTTTCTCTTAAATCATACTGACTATGATGAAAGATTCAGGTTTCTATGCTTTTGGATCTCTCCAAAAGAGATTCTCTTTCCTCGTGTGTAAAGTAGGGATAATAATAGTAGCTCCCTCCTGGATTTGTGGTGAGACTTACATGAGTTAATAGATGTAAAATGCTAAACACAGTACCTGGTCATAGTTAATGCCTGGAGTACATTACTGTTTATTTTTACTAGTAAACACATTACTTTTTTTTTTTTTCGGTCCTTGGAATTGAACCCAGGGGCACTTAACCACTGAGCCACATCCTTAGCTCTTTTTATTTTGAGACAGAGTTTCATTAAGTTGCTTAGGGCCATGCTAAATTGCTGAGGCTGACTTTGAACTTGCAATCCTGCCTTAGCCTCTCAGTTCCTGGGATTATAGGCATGTGCCTGGCCCAAGATATTACGTTCTTGATTATGAAAAAACTTGATTATTAAATAACTTGTTTGTTCAACTTACCTTACTTGATTGATTTTAAACTTTCCAAAGTTATTTCATTTTTTTTCCTCCCTATTCAAATCATGCATGAAGACAACCAATGGGAATCTGGCTGATATATACACAGGTGTATGAACTTAGGATCTACATTTTTTACTTGTAGAATCGGGCACAACTTTATTTCTCTGAGCATGTTAAATCACATCACATTGATTTCCCTTTGTTTAACAGCTGTGGGGCTTCAATGGGTGGTCACATGCAAAATGCCTGCCTGGTGTCTGGACTTCACTCCAACACCTTGCGCAAATGTCTATGAATATCGACAGGTTGTACAGCCCATATTGAAATGTCGCCAGAAGCACATTTAGAACAAATCATTTCTAATGCACTGGCTATGGGGAAAGCTTTCAAAGTTAAATGTAGAAATGTGAACCTGTGCATTCTAATGGGCAATTCTTGGGTACTGTTCTCAGAAGGGATGTTGGTTTTCTGATATAATGTAAGGCTTCTATATAATTTTTGCCTCATTTAAGTACAAGCTGTACTATTTATGTTTAAAAGAAAATGTTTATTAGTTTCCTTTTTATTTAAGTCCATCTTAGGCGGAAACTTATCACAACTTGTACTAGTTCTAGATTTTTTCTTTTCCTTCTTTATTTTGGCAGTACTGACGATTGAACCCAGGGCACTCTAGCATTGGGCTAAATCCCAAGTCCTTTTTATTTTTTAATTTGAGGCAAGGTCTTGCTAAGTTGCTGAGAGTGGCCTCAAACTTATGATCCTCCTGCCTCACCCTCCTGAGTCTCTGGTACTATAGGCACGCACCATCCTATCTGGCTTCTAGTTTTTTTTAAATATATATATATAATTATACAACTAGTAAGCTAAAAAAAAATAATCTATGGTTGGAGGTGTAGCTTAGTGGTAGAGTGTGTACTTAGCATGCATTTAGCATGCATATACCCCTGGGTTAAATTCCCAACACACACATATAGACACATACTTGTGTATTACCTAAATCTTACATGCCAATTTTAAGAATGTCCCTACTTGGATCCTAGGGAACACTACTGACCCAGTCTGTCAGTGCCTGGCTCAGAGGAAGTACTATTTCTACATTTGTTCTAGGAGTGACTGTTTTATCCCTGTTCCAGACACAAATATGTGAATCCATAGGGCCCTTATTATTTTACATGGTTAATATCCTCTAGGATCAGAGATGTAAGCTCTTCTAGTGAATGAATCTCTCCCTTTTATCACTAAGCAGTATGCATATGTGTGTGTATATAGAAGTGGGGCATAGGGTGGGGAGTAATGAGTTGAGAGGCCAGAAGTAGCAACTTGCACATAATGTCTAGCTGCAAATTTCTCAGACTATCAAGACTGGCATCATATTATCATGTATCTCAATCATTTCAGTTTCTTGCTTCCAAAACAGTATAGACTGTTTGGAAGGAATTAGAGGGATAAGGATGCTTCATATATAATATTCTCAATGATGCCTGAAACTTTGCTATGAACTCTCATTCCTTTGTGTTGAGCATTGTTTGCTCCTCCATAGTTCTGTTTTATTGTGCCAATGGTCTACAGATTGATATATTAAGTCACTAGTACTTTTACCATGAATTTATTTGGACTGTACTTTCCTCCAGGGAAAAGAAAAAATTTGGTTCTGAAAAAATTGACAAATGAGGTGAGGGTTCCTTGGATTATAGCTCATGTTTGCCCAGGGCTGGCTGATAGCTAAATGGCCTTAATAGATTTGAATGGCTCAGATAAGAGGACAGCCATTGGAGTAACAGAAGGTTCATCTGAAGGCAAAGGTCATTTGCTTCTTGCAGTGGGAAAGGGTGGAGTAGCAGGTAGAGCCAAGTTCTGCAAGTCAGCTACAGGAGAAGGCTATGCCAGGTTATGCAGATGGCTGAAGCTGACAGTGGGACCAGGTCTTACAAACATGGTCAGAGCTTAAGCTAAAAGACAGCAAAGGTGGGCATGGACAAGGAGGGAAAAGGACCCAAAAGACTGTCTACTTGGTCCCCCCAAAAGGCTTATAGTGCTACCCATACACTCATTTGTCACTGACCTTGCCAATGAAAAGTTATGATGATCCATGTCCACAAGAGTTGAAAGGCTATATGACAGGAGTCACAACACTAAGCAGCCATCTCTACCTGCTGACTTATTTCTTACTTGTAACATTAAGGCAGTGCACATTTCACCTGCCATATTTCCTTACACACCCCTGCCATCTCATCACCATCCATCCCCCTTTTTGTTTTTGAAACTGGGGATTAAACCCAGTGATGCTCTACCACTAAGCTACATGCTGCCACTATTTATTTTTTATTTTGAGACAAGGTCTTGCTAAGCTGCCCAGACTGGCCTTTTTCTTGCAATCCTCCTGTCCCAGTCTCCTGATTACACCATAGGCCCCACCCCTGGCTTCTATCTTTCTAAAAACTTTTCTATCCAATCCTATCCACCACCCCCAATACAGTTGTCTTCTACTCATAAGAATTTGGTCAGAACTGATGAGAGTGCTTGTAAAAATTGTTGCCTAGTTCTCATAAACATAGGATATAAATTCTTCTTCAGTCCTTTACTAGAATGGGTTGAGTGACCATCTTTTGTTTATACTTTTTTTTTTCTTTTCTTTTTTACAGTAGTGGAGATTGCACCCAGGGTACTCTACCATTAAGCTACACTCACAGTCCTTTTTATTTTGATATAGGGTCTGGCTAAATTGCCCAGACTGGCCTTGAACTTGTGATCCTCCTGCCTCAGCTTCCTGAGTAGCTGGGATTACAGGCCTGAGTTGCTGTGCCCACCTGTTGCCACTCTTTGCACGAGTGTACTGGTTCTCAGAGATGGGCTATCTTTCTAGCTTGATCAGTTCATGATTTGGTGCTCTTTGGCTGCCTCCCTTTTCTTTCCTTTTTGGAAGATGTTGCCTTCCCTTTCTCTGTGGGAAACCCAGCCCAGGGGGAAGGTCAGAGGAGGAGGCAGGGCACCTTCTGCAAGCAGTTGGTGAATATGAGTCACCAGAAGTCTAATGACCTTTCCATTTGTTATCAGTTTCCATGGTCACAGCTGGGTCTCAGGATGGGAAACAGCACTCCAGGCATGAGGAATCACAGCCTCACTCTTAACAACCTCTTCTGCCTCCTTGTTGCTTACTGGATAGGCAGTATATGGGAGACCTTCTGCACACTAGCTTGTGGCCACTTTCGCCTCTTATCTCCCAAGACTTCATGCCAATGCACACAGTGTTTCTTCTGCCTCTCTCAAGCCCCAGTTCATAATGCCCTCCCTTGGAAGCCTTCTCAGAAGGCTCTCTGGTTTGGAGCTGGTCCCTCTTTCTCTTGGGCTCTCAGCACCTGTGCTCACGAGTCCCGGCACTTCTCAGATGGCGCTGTCATGAGTGTGTGAGTGTGTGTCTGTCATTCCAACCCTCTTTGCTCCAGACTCATGTTCTTGGGTTGCTGTGAGTCTTGTTTGTCTTCATGTCACCAGCCTGACCCACATCCCAACAGGTGTTCAAAAAAATTAACTGAATGAATGAAGAGAAAAGGTCTTTTATTAATATATTGAGCAAACACCAGCAAAACGATGCGAGGCACTGACTCAGTAAAGAAAGCAACAGTGCTTTTTAATGAACTTTCTTTCAAATCTGTGAACATGCTAGCTGTGAAGTAAATGCTTTTATTCTTTCCACAGAACATATTTTAAACAATGATCACAGTGTTAAGGTTAATAAGATGCTGGACAGATGAGTAGCCAAAGAACGTTACAAAACAACACAATCTCACCAACAATATATCAAATGCAAATTTACTGAGACATCAAGAAAATAGCTAGAAACATCATTACAGTGACTAAGTCTGTAAAACTAGGGGGAAAAGCACTGTATAACAAAAAGGCCTTTCATAAGCTATCAAGGGAGCACACGTTATAGACAAACCCAGTTTCTATTTGAAGTAGCGTGTAGCACCAACACATTGGCAGGACCAGCAGAGGGGCAGTGGTGTTGAACCAAGGCATCTGGGACAGGAAGGGATCTCAGGGGTCGTCTGCTGCCAGCCCCTTGTTTTACAAATGGGAAAATGGAGGCCCAGAGAGATGAACTGCCTTGTCCAAAGTAAGATGATAACAGGATAGGCTAGAAAATGACTGAGGGCTAAAATACAGGCCCCGACTTTAGGTCAGTGCTCTATTTTGATATACTTAGATAACTCTATTTGATTTAAGGTATCTTTTCCTATTGATCTATTATCATGAAATAAATAGATCAGTACAATTCATACTATACTCTGGTATAGTATACATTCATTTCACCAAGAAACGCCTGACATGTATGGTTGTTATTTACTTCTTGGGCCTGTATATATCTTAAATAAAAATTCAGAGGAATCAGAGGGTACTATCTTAGTTATAAATTGGTTGAAAAGTCAGCATCTGAAGAGAAAATTGGCACTTCTTCCACTATGAAAATTAATCTATGCCTCAAAATTACCGAATTGTTGGTACAAAGTTGTTGTTTTTTTTTTCCTGATAGTTTAAAGATTAGTAAAATAGACACATAGTCCAAACATGGAGCCTGCAAAAAGCAGGCCTTTCCTTTAAAAAGTAAGGTACTTTTCACTTTAATAAGGTAAGGAATTTAAAAACCTGAAATTTTTCTTAGAAAAGGAAAAAAGTATTTAGTCACAACCCATAAATTGTGAACCACCTCATATAGAAAGTATTTCTCTATTAAAAAAAAAAAAAAGTGTTTTTGTAAAATACTTTGGAATCTTATGTTTGGCCTAGCCTATCTTGCCATGGTGATGAGACCTCAACTGGACAGATTTATGATGAACTAATGAAAATATAGGAATGAAAAAGGAACAAGATCACTGTTCACAGAAGCAGCATTACAGACAAAGTATATTGAGTGTATTTAAATAGTTCAATGGGAATGAAGCCAAGAAGCTGCCTGTATATATTTAAGTGTGTCATTACAGTGGTAGCAGAAAAAAATAACACACATTGGCATCTACCATTATCACAAACCAACTGCTGGAGACAGTTTAACTGTGGCTTCACAAGTAGAACAGACCAGATAAATAAAAGTGACTTCTGCATATCATATATATGTATACATATATTATATTTTCCTCACATAGTTATCTAGTTATAAGTAAATCAACATGTGGTTACAATTTCCCCCCTCTTGTGTCAGCATCAAAGGACAATTTGATTCCATTTTTTTTATGAACATGCCCTACACCTGGTTAGGAAATTACATGACATTTATACTCATAGCCTTTATTCTATCTGACTGGTAAAAATAAAATGAAATCTCCTGGGAACTCAAGCCCATTTCTTACTATAACAAACAAATTAACAAATATATAGCAAAACATGCTTGTTTACCGTTAGGCAAAAGACTGTTTTAATGCTAAAGAATAAACTATGCTGACTGCTAATAATGTGCACAAAATGGTATAATAAGAGTGATTTCATGAAAAGATTCTGTAGTAAGCTGTGTTATAAATATTTAAAGAAACATGTTAAAAATTAGAGTGAAAATAAACTTAGTGTTCTGAAACTATCCGTAGAAAAATATACTTATAAAAAAAAGAATGTCTCATTAAGTGAAGCATAAGATGTGAAGTTGTTGTCTTAGTGTACATTTCCAATTTCACCTTTTGAAAGGCAAAAGCTTTCTCTCCTATGCAGGTGCCTGTAATTTACTTGGGACTGAGTATTTTACAGAACCAAGCAGTAGGTGACAAAAGGTTGAGGGCAGTGCCGTGACTTTCACAGGGTCAGTTCACAGTGCTGAGTCGACGGGTGAGTGGGAGGAACAGTGACTACGTTCAAGCCATTTAAAAACAGGACTATATTTACTCACCCACCACCAATGAGCATGATGTTCAAGCCCAGAGCATTGGATTTTAAAAGGTTTTGCTTTTCAGGGCAGATTGTACATAAGTAAGGAAATCATCGTAAGTAATTCTCTCTCAGGGTTGAATCCTCTGTGATTAAGTTTTTAACCCTTCATTAGTAGTTCTTTTTAATGAGCTGAAAGTGGACTAAAGTGTCATATCCTCAGTATGGTTTGGCCCCTAATTAAAAAGGAGCCTTCCTTCCTCTCTGATAAAGTCATGATGCCCCTTTGGCCAGAGGAGATGCATGCCTTTGGCTTCCCCATGGACATCTTGAGGACATATGTCCTATCTTCTCAGAGGAAGGCTGAGAAACTCCATGTCCAGCAGCTGGGACCCTATGGTCCAAGGAGTGTACCACTGAGTCCAAGCCCCTCCTGGGAAGCTTGCAGTTTCCCTTGGAGGGTCTGTGGACAGGCAGGGTTGAAACTGCAGACATCTGAGGAGAGCATGAGTCCTGACACCTTAATGTTTTAAGTCTATTTCTTTCCCACCAAGTCTCATCTTTCTGGGTCTGGGGAGGGGAATGTCACCTCTGAAAATACTCTAGCAGCAGAGGGAGAATACAGGGGAGGCTAATGGAGAAGAAGAGGGGGACAAATTGCAAAGCTGGCCTGAGAAGAGCAGTTGGTTTTTACATGTTTCTGCTCCCCCTGGTCAGGCTCACTGTTCACTATCTTATTTTAATCACCAGGGCAGAAATTTCAGAGGTGTCTTCCCCAGGAAAGCACAGCTGCTACAGTCCTCCTCCAAGGGTCCCCTCCCCTTTTCTAGACTCAAGATGGCCGAAGCCCAAAAGGGTCCCTATGAATTAATACCTTATCAAAGAGCTTTCAGTTCAGTTTCAGTTTTTAATTGGCATGGTTCATCATCACCTAAGAGGTCCAGCAAGTTTCAAGAGAGGAGAGATGACATATCACCTGATCACAATGAATACAATCTTTAGGATGCTTTTTCTTTATTTTTTGCACAATAACTATATGAAAAAGAATTTTTATTCTACCTACACAGCTCAAGATAAATACAACTTTTGGAGTTGAGGAACTGCTGTTACATGGAGAGGGGAGCTTTGATGAGGAAATAAGCTTTGATATGTGTACATACGAAGACATACATATACAAAATACACCCCTTTCCCTTGTACACTATACAGGTTGGCACAAACCTTATTAAGAGCAGAATATGATATAAAGGTTTCAGGACTGAAGTTATCTTGGCATTTTAATTTGACAGGTGCTTAGGCATTTTAAGTCTTAACGTATCTGAATCAACTGAATACATGAAATATATAATTATGTTTTTAAGAAGGCCCAGGCCAACTCTCCTTAAACAATAACCCAAAGTAATACCATAGTTATCAAATGGAAAACAAAGATTGTTATTCTGTATTAAATCAGTAAAGGGTATTTTAAAGAAAGGGCAACTTGGAAAATAAAGACTTTAGAGTCCATTATTCCAAGAGAAGAGCATTTTAGTTATTAGCAGTGGTTACCAAATAAGCTGGAGGCAAATCTCTTCAAGGAGCCGCTCAGGATTTGCTTTGTTGGGAAGAGGCGAGGAACGGTTCCATTCTTCCACTATAAGATGATGCAGGTTTTCTTATCCTTGAAAGGGTTTTCTGAAGTCGGTATGCCTGTCAGCAAAGGGTCACTCCTGGCGTGCTCCTCACAGTAGGACATGAGGTCTGCAGAGGCCTTTGAGACCTGAGGAGACAAACCAAAGCAACAAATAAGGACGAAAATCCTTTATTCAGAACCCTCCAGAGTGTACTGAACGCTAAGCCATGGGGTGGAGACTGATTCAAACAGGATAAGCAGCCTTAGATATCATTCTCATACAACTAGTCAGGTGCAAAGGGATATGGTTTCTGGCAGGGATGGTTTTCCCTAGCCAAGTGATCAGACAAGCTGGCAGGGTTGTCCCTACACGTGAGCACTGAGAATACCACACCAGCCAGCTAGCTGGTATTCCTGCCAAAATACTTAATGAGAGTCTGATCAGCAAAGAAGCATAACCCAAGTAGGGGTGATTTTGAAAAATGAGTGGACTGGGTTCTTAAAAAATGGACCATGTGTTAGATATTATTATTAGAAATGCAAATAAGTTTCAACTGGCTTACAGAAAAAATTATATGTGTGGATGGGGGGATGATATAAGCAAACATGGTGAAATGTTAAGAATTGGCAAACTCTGGTGAAGAGAATATGAATGTTTAGTGTTACAAGTCTTCTTTAGGTTTGAAATTTTTCAGAATCAAAATTGTGGGATGTATCAGGGAAGGAAAAGTTTGTGAATCAAGGGAAGGTTCTATCAGTTCTTATCCAGGTAAAACCAGATTGGAAGCAGAACAGAACTGAATTATTGGCTTGAAGCCAGAACTCTGAAGCCAAGTTGTAGAGCTTCAATATTTACTGTCAGAGGGCTGGGGATGTTGCTCAGTGGTGAGTGCTGGCTTAGTATGTGTGACGCCCTAGGTTCTGTCCCTCGAATGGGGCAGGCAGAATAAAAGGAAAGATTTATTGTTATCTATTAGGTTTGGGGAGATACAAAGGGCAAAACCAGCATAGGAAAATGCTGTGCCCCTCTCCAGCTTAAGTTAGGCTTGGAATATGTCATACCCTGTTTTCAGAAACCTGGGTGGAAGACCCCAGGTAATAATCAGGTCAGGCACCAGGCCACTACGGAGCTCTGCACTCAGCAGCCTGCTGCTTTGAGGACAGGTGACCATCTCCAGTTCAGAGGAATTTATCAGGTGACTGCTTCTGTTCCTAGGAAACAGCCTTAGTCACCACATTCCAGGGTTCTCACTGCCCAGTCCTCTCTTGGAACCAAGCAGGGAAAGACTTCAAAGTCATGTGATCTAAGAAATGCATTCCAGCTCCTCAGTGGGACCTGCCTTCATCCTGGGGGTAGAAAATGGTCTCCAAAGGGTGCACATTTAAAAAGCTATGTTTTCCTAAAAGGAAGACCCTAATTGTTGACTTTAAGGCACCCTCAGATACATTGATACCCTAGAACACTTGATAAACTCCAGATGGATGAGGAGGGTATTTTAGAAATCCCCCTGAAACCCCTCCCTGTCCCAATTTAGAACACAGCAATCATAAGACTTGACCCCTTTCATTTAGGGAAGGCAGGTCCTCTGCAAATCCTGTGCAGGATTTTGTAAACAGGGGTCAACTCAGACTCTGATTCCTCATTTTTTTTTTTTTTTTTTTAATGAGGCCCGGGCTAGGTAAGTAATAAAAATTAATATTGTGAGGCCCTTGACCTGCTCTAGGAAAATCCTGGAAGCAAGCTGGATTAAATGGCACCCTCTTCTCTGACTCATTTCCTCCCAATCTTGGAAGAGCAGCAGGGACCACAGCAGGCATGATTCTGTCCCTTGGGCTCCTTACCTTTATCCTTTCAATGGAAGCTTCTAGTCTCAGCTGCTGCACGGTTCTCCTCGCCTGGGCTATGTTGTTGGTGCTTGCTGTTTTGCTGGACATCTTCAATGGTTGTTCTTCCCTGAAATCTGAAAAAAAATTTTTTTCAAATAGTGAATAACAGTCACCTTTAGGTCATTTAAACATTCATAGAAAATGTGTGTTACTTGAAGGAAAATGGATGCATCTGCCCATCAGCACAGCCTCTTCGAGGCAGTTACT